>NW_028115681.1:0-23435 GCF_964273445.1 Streptopelia decaocto
GGGACTTTGAAAAAATTTCAGCTGGAATTTTAGCCATTTTTTTACGTGAAATTGTGAACATGTGGACATGGATTTTGAAAATTCTAGAGAGAATTTTAAAAGCTTCAAGAGAATTTCAACAATTTTGAGAGGGATTTGAAAAGTTTCCATGGGAATGGGAAGAATTGGGACAAAAATTGGAAAATTTTTAAGGGACTTTGAAAAAATTTCAACTGGAATTTTAGCCATTTTTTGACGTGAAATTGTAAACATGTGGCCATGGATTTTGAAAATTCTAGAGAGAATTTTAAAAGCTTCAAGAGAATTTCAACAATTTTGAGAGGGATTTGAAAAGTTTCAATGGGAATGGGAAGAATTGGGACAAAAATTGGAAAATTTTTAAGGGACTTTGAAAAAATTTCAACTGGAATTTTAGCCATTTTTTGACGTGAAATTGTAAACATGTGGCCATGGATTTTGAAAATTCTAGAGAGAATTTTAAAAGCTTCAAGAGAATTTCAACAATTTTGAGAGGGATTTGAAAAGTTTCAATGGGAATGGGAAGAATTGGGACAAAAATTGGAAAATTTTTAAGGGACTTTGAAAAAATTTCAACTGGAATTTTAGCCATTTTTTGACGTGAAATTGTAAACATGTGGACATGGATTTTGAAAATTCTAGAGAGAATTTTAAAAGCTTCAAGAGAATTTCAACACTTTTGAGAGGGATTTGAAAAGTTTCAATGGGAATGGGAAGAATTGGGACAAAAATTGGAAAATTTTTAAAGGACTTTGAAAAAATTTCAACTGGAATTTTAGCAATTTTTTTACGTGAAATTGTAAACATGTGGACATGGATTTTGAAAATTCTAGAGAGAAATTTAAAAGCTTCAACAGAATTTCAACACTTTTGAGAGGGATTTGAAAAGTTTCAATGGGAATGGGAAGAATTGGGACAAAAATTGGAAAATTTTTAAGGGACTTTGAAAAAATTTCAACTGGAATTTTAGCATTTTTTTTACATGAAATTGTAAACATGTGGCCATGGATTTTGAAAATTCTAGAGAGAATTTTAAAAGCTTCAAGAGAATTTCAACAATTTTGAGAGGGATTTGAAAAGTTTCAATGGGAATGGGAAGAATTGGGACAAAAATTGGAAAATTTTGAAGGGACTTTGAAAAAATTTCAACTGGAATTTTAGCCATTTTTTGACGTGAAATTGTAAACCTGTGGACATGGATTTTGAAAATTCTAGAGAGAATTTTAAAAGCTTCAAGAGAATTTCAACAATTTGGAGAGGGATTTGAAAAGTTTCAATGGGAATGGGAAGAATTGGGACAAAAATTGGAAAATTTTTAAGGGACTTTGAAAAAATTTCAACTGGAATTTTAGCCATTTTTTGACGTGAAATTGTAAACATGTGGACATGGATTTTGAAAATTCTAGAGAGAATTTTAAAAGCTTCAACAGAATTTCAACAATTTTGAGAGGGATTTGAAAAGTTTCAATGGGAATGGGAAGAATTGGGACAAAAATTGGAAAATTTTTAAAGGACTTTGAAAAAATTTCAACTGGAATTTTAGCAATTTTTTGACGTGAAATTGTAAACATGTGGCCATGGATTTTGAAAATTCTAGAGAGAATTTTAAAAGCTTCAACAGAATTTCAACAATTTTGAGAGGGATTTGAAAAGTTTCAATGGGAATGGGAAGAATTGGGACAAAAATTGGAAAATTTTTAAGGGACATTGAAAAAATTTCAACTGGAATTTTAGCCATTTTTTTACATGAAATTGTGAACATGTGGACATGGATTTTGAAAATTCTAGAGAGAATTTTAAAAGCTTCAACAGAATTTCAACAATTTTGAGAGGGATTTGAAAAGTTTCAATGGGAATGGGAAGAATTGGGACAAAAATTGGAAAATTTTTAAGGGACTTTGAAAAAATTTCAACTGGAATTTTAGCCATTTTTTTACGTGAAATTGTAAACATGTGGCCATGGATTTTGAAAATTCTAGAGAGAATTTTAAAAGCTTCAACAGAATTTCAACAATTTTGAGAGGGATTTGAAAAGTTTCAATGGGAATGGGAAGAATTGGGACAAAAATTGGAAAATTTTTAAAGGACTTTGAAAAAATTTCAACTGGAATTTTAGCCATTTTTTGACGTGAAATTGTAAACATGTGGACATGGATTTTGAAAATTCTAGAGAGAATTTTAAAAGCTTCAAGAGAATTTCAACAATTTTGAGAGGGATTTGAAAAGTTTCAATGGGAATGGGAAGAATTGGGACAAAAATTGGAAAATTTTTAAGGGACTTTGAAAAAATTTCAACTGGAATTTTAGCCATTTTTTGACGTGAAATTGTAAACATGTGGACATGGATTTTGAAAATTCTAGAGAGAATTTTAAAAGCTTCAACAGAATTTCAACAATTTTGAGAGGGATTTGAAAAGTTTCAATGGGAATGGGAAGAATTGGGACAAAAATTGGAAAATTTTTAAGGGACTTTGAAAAAATTTCAACTGGAATTTTAGCCATTTTTTGACGTGAAATTGTAAACATGTGGCCATGGATTTTGAAAATTCTAGAGAGAATTTTAAAAGCTTCAAGAGAATTTCAACAATTTTGAGAGGGATTTGAAAAGTTTCAATGGGAATGGGAAGAATTGGGACAAAAATTGGAAAATTTTTAAGGGACTTTGAAAAAATTTCAACTGGAATTTTAGCCATTTTTTGACGTGAAATTGTAAACATGTGGACATGGATTTTGAAAATTCTAGAGAGAATTTTAAAAGCTTCAACAGAATTTCAACACTTTTGAGAGGGATTTGAAAAGTTTCAATGGGAATGGGAAGAATTGGGACAAAAATTGGAAAATTTTTAAGGGACTTTGAAAAAATTTCAACTGGAATTTTAGCCATTTTTTGACGTGAAATTGTAAACATGTGGACATGGATTTTGAAAATTCTAGAGAGAATTTTAAAAGCTTCAACAGAATTTCAACACTTTTGAGAGGGATTTGAAAAGTTTCAATGGGAATGGGAAGAATTGGGACAAAAATTGGAAAATTTTTCAGGGACTTTGAAAAAATTTCAACTGGAATTTTAGCAATTTTTTTATGTGAAATTGTAAACATGTGGCCATGGATTTTGAAAATTCTAGAGAGAATTTTAAAAGCTTCAAGAGAATTTCAACAATTTTGAGAGGGATTTGAAAAGTTTCAATGGGAATGGGAAGAATTGGGACAAAAATTGGAAAATTTTTCAGGGACTTTGAAAAAATTTCAACTGGAATTTTAGCAATTTTTTTATGTGAAATTGTAAACATGTGGCCATGGATTTTGAAAATTCTAGAGAGAATTTTAAAAGCTTTAACAGAATTTCTACAATTTTGAGAGGGATTTGAAAAGTTTCAATGGGAATGGGAAGAATTGGGACAAAAATTGGAAAATTTTTAAGGGACTTTGAAAAAATTTCAACTGGAATTTTAGCATTTTTTTTTACATGAAATTGTATACTTGTGGACATGGATTTTGAAAATTCTAGAGAGAATTTTAAAAGCTTTAACAGAATTTCTACACTTTTGAGAGGGATTTGAAAAGTTTCAATGGGAATGGGAAGAATTGGGACAAAAATTGGAAAATTTTTAAGGGACTTCGAAAAAATTTCAACTGGAATTTTAGCAATTTTTTTACATGAAATTGTAAACATGTGGACATGGATTTTGAAAATTCTAGAGAGAATTTTAAAAGCTTCAACAGAATTTCAACAATTTTGAGAGGGATTTGAAAAGTTTCAATGGGAATGGGAAGAATTGGGACAAAAATTGGAAAATTTTGAAGGGACTTTGAAAAAATTTCAGCTGGAATTTTAGCCATTTTTTTACGTGAAATTGTGAACATGTGGACATGGATTTTGAAAATTCTAGAGAGAATTTTAAAAGCTTCAAGAGAATTTCAACAATTTTGAGAGGGATTTGAAAAGTTTCCATGGGAATGGGAAGAATTGGGACAAAAATTGGAAAATTTTTAAGGGACTTTGAAAAAATTTCAACTGGAATTTTAGCCATTTTTTGACGTGAAATTGTAAACATGTGGCCATGGATTTTGAAAATTCTAGAGAGAATTTTAAAAGCTTCAAGAGAATTTCAACAATTTTGAGAGGGATTTGAAAAGTTTCAATGGGAATGGGAAGAATTGGGACAAAAATTGGAAAATTTTTAAGGGACTTTGAAAAAATTTCAACTGGAATTTTAGCCATTTTTTGACGTGAAATTGTAAACATGTGGCCATGGATTTTGAAAATTCTAGAGAGAATTTTAAAAGCTTCAAGAGAATTTCAACAATTTTGAGAGGGATTTGAAAAGTTTCAATGGGAATGGGAAGAATTGGGACAAAAATTGGAAAATTTTTAAGGGACTTTGAAAAAATTTCAACTGGAATTTTAGCCATTTTTTGACGTGAAATTGTAAACATGTGGACATGGATTTTGAAAATTCTAGAGAGAATTTTAAAAGCTTCAAGAGAATTTCAACACTTTTGAGAGGGATTTGAAAAGTTTCAATGGGAATGGAAGAATTGGGACAAAAATTGGAAAATTTTTAAAGGACTTTGAAAAAATTTCAACTGGAATTTTAGCAATTTTTTTACGTGAAATTGTAAACATGTGGACATGGATTTTGAAAATTCTAGAGAGAAATTTAAAAGCTTCAACAGAATTTCAACACTTTTGAGAGGGATTTGAAAAGTTTCAATGGGAATGGGAAGAATTGGGACAAAAATTGGAAAATTTTTAAGGGACTTTGAAAAAATTTCAACTGGAATTTTAGCATTTTTTTTACATGAAATTGTAAACATGTGGCCATGGATTTTGAAAATTCTAGAGAGAATTTTAAAAGCTTCAAGAGAATTTCAACAATTTTGAGAGGGATTTGAAAAGTTTCAATGGGAATGGGAAGAATTGGGACAAAAATTGGAAAATTTTGAAGGGACTTTGAAAAAATTTCAACTGGAATTTTAGCCATTTTTTGACGTGAAATTGTAAACCTGTGGACATGGATTTTGAAAATTCTAGAGAGAATTTTAAAAGCTTCAAGAGAATTTCAACAATTTGGAGAGGGATTTGAAAAGTTTCAATGGGAATGGGAAGAATTGGGACAAAAATTGGAAAATTTTTAAGGGACTTTGAAAAAATTTCAACTGGAATTTTAGCCATTTTTTGACGTGAAATTGTAAACATGTGGACATGGATTTTGAAAATTCTAGAGAGAATTTTAAAAGCTTCAACAGAATTTCAACAATTTTGAGAGGGATTTGAAAAGTTTCAATGGGAATGGGAAGAATTGGGACAAAAATTGGAAAATTTTTAAAGGACTTTGAAAAAATTTCAACTGGAATTTTAGCAATTTTTTGACGTGAAATTGTAAACATGTGGCCATGGATTTTGAAAATTCTAGAGAGAATTTTAAAAGCTTCAACAGAATTTCAACAATTTTGAGAGGGATTTGAAAAGTTTCAATGGGAATGGGAAGAATTGGGACAAAAATTGGAAAATTTTTAAGGGACATTGAAAAAATTTCAACTGGAATTTTAGCCATTTTTTTACATGAAATTGTGAACATGTGGACATGGATTTTGAAAATTCTAGAGAGAATTTTAAAAGCTTCAACAGAATTTCAACAATTTTGAGAGGGATTTGAAAAGTTTCAATGGGAATGGGAAGAATTGGGACAAAAATTGGAAAATTTTTAAGGGACTTTGAAAAATTTCAACTGGAATTTTAGCCATTTTTTTACGTGAAATTGTAAACATGTGGCCATGGATTTTGAAAATTCTAGAGAGAATTTTAAAAGCTTCAACAGAATTTCAACAATTTTGAGAGGGATTTGAAAAGTTTCAATGGGAATGGGAAGAATTGGGACAAAAATTGGAAAATTTTTAAAGGACTTTGAAAAAATTTCAACTGGAATTTTAGCCATTTTTTGACGTGAAATTGTAAACATGTGGACATGGATTTTGAAAATTCTAGAGAGAATTTTAAAAGCTTCAAGAGAATTTCAACAATTTTGAGAGGGATTTGAAAAGTTTCAATGGGAATGGGAAGAATTGGGACAAAAATTGGAAAATTTTTAAGGGACTTTGAAAAAATTTCAACTGGAATTTTAGCCATTTTTTTACATGAAATTGTAAACATGTGGCCATGGATTTTGAAAATTCTAGAGAGAATTTTAAAAGCTTCAAGAGAATTTCAACAATTTTGAGAGGGATTTGAAAAGTTTCAATGGGAATGGAAAGAATTGGGACAAAAATTGGAAAATTTTTAAGGGACTTTGAAAAAATTTCAACTGGAATTTTAGCCATTTTTTTATGTGAAATTGTAAACATGTGGACATGGATTTTGAAAATTCTAGAGAGAATTTTAAAAGCTTCAAGAGAATTTCAACAATTTTGAGAGGGATTTGAAAAGTTTCAATGGGAATGGGAAGAATTGGGACAAAAATTGGAAAATTTTGAAGGGACTTTGAAAAAATTTCAACTGGCATTTTAGCAATTTTTTGACGTGAAATTGTAAACATGTGGACATGGATTTTGAAAATTCTAGAGAGAATTTTAAAAGCTTCAACAGAATTTCAACAATTTTGAGAGGGATTTGAAAAGTTTCAATGGGAATGGGAAGAATTGGGACAAAAATTGGAAAATTTTTAAGGGACTTTGAAAAAATTTCAACTGGAATTTTAGCATTTTTTTTACGTGAAATTGTAAACATGTGGACATGGATTTTGAAAATTCTAGAGAGAATTTTAAAAGCTTCAAGAGAATTTCAACAATTTTGAGAGGGATTTGAAAAGTTTCCATGGGAATGGGAAGAATTGGGACAAAAATTGGAAAATTTTTAAGGGACTTTGAAAAAATTTCAACTGGAATTTTAGCCATTTTTTGACGTGAAATTGTAAACAGGTGGCCATGGATTTTGAAAATTCTAGAGAGAATTTTAAAAGCTTCAACAGAATTTCCACAATTTTGAGAGGGATTTGAAAAGTTTCAATGGGAATGGGAAGAATTGGGACAAAAAATGGAAAATTTTTAAGGGACTTTGAAAAAATTTCAACTGGAATTTTAGCATTTTTTTTACGTGAAATTGTAAACATGTGGCCATGGATTTTGAAAATTCTAGAGAGAATTTTAAAAGCTTCAAGAGAATTTCAACAATTTTGAGAGGGATTTGAAAAGTTTCAATGGGAATGGGAAGAATTGGGACAAAAATTGGAAAATTTTTAAGGGACTTTGAAAAAATTTCAACTGGAATTTTAGCCATTTTTTGACGTGAAATTGTAAACATGTGGCCATGGATTTTGAAAATTCTAGAGAGAATTTTAAAAGCTTCAAGAGAATTTCAACAATTTTGAGAGGGATTTGAAAAGTTTCAATGGGAATGGGAAGAATTGGGACAAAAATTGGAAAATTTTTAAGGGACTTTGAAAAAATTTCAACTGGAATTTTAGCCATTTTGTTACGTGAAATTGTAAACATGTGGACATGGATTTTGAAAATTCTAGAGAGAATTTTAAAAGCTTCAAGAGAATTTCAACAATTTTGAGAGGGATTTGAAAAGTTTCAATGGGAATGGGAAGAATTGGGACAAAAATTGGAAAATTTTTAAGGGACTTTGAAAAAATTTCAACTGGAATTTTAGCCATTTTTTGACGTGAAATTGTAAACATGTGGACATGGATTTTGAAAATTCTAGAGAGAATTTTAAAAGCTTCAAGAGAATTTCAACAATTTTGAGAGGGATTTGAAAAGTTTCAATGGGAATGGGAAGAATTGGGACAAAAATTGGAAAATTTTTAAGGGACTTTGAAAAAATTTCAACTGGAATTTTAGCAATTTTTTGACGTGAAATTGTAAACATGTGGACATGGATTTTGAAAATTCTAGAGAGAATTTTAAAAGCTTCAAGAGAATTTCAACAATTTTGAGAGGGATTTGAAAAGTTTCAATGGGAATGGGAAGAATTGGGACAAAAATTGGAAAATTTTTAAGGGACTTTGAAAAAATTTCAACTGGAATTTTAGCCATTTTTTTAAGTGAAATTGTGAACATGTGGACATGGATTTTGAAAATTCTAGAGAGAATTTTAAAAGCTTCAAGAGAATTTCAACAATTTTGAGAGGGATTTGAAAAGTTTCAATGGGAATGGGAAGAATTGGGACAAAAATGGGAAAATTTTTCAGGGACTTTGAAAAAATTTCAACTGGAATTTTAGCCATTTTGTTACGTGAAATTGTGAACATGTTGAAGTGGATTTTGAAAATTCTAGAGAGAATTTTAAAAGCTTCAACAGAATTTCAACAATTTTGAGAGGGATTTGAAAAGTTTCAATGGGAATGGGAAGAATTGGGACAAAAATTGGAAAATTTTTCAGGGACTTTGAAAAAATTTCAACTGGAATTTTAGCATTTTTTTTACGTGAAATTGTAAACATGTGGCCATGGATTTTGAAAATTCTAGAGAGAATTTTAAAAGCTTCAACAGAATTTCAACAATTTTGAGAGGGATTTGAAAAGTTTCAATGGGAATGGGAAGAATTGGGACAAAAATTGGAAAATTTTTAAGGGACTTTGAAAAAATTTCAACTGGAATTTTAGCCATTTTTTGACGTGAAATTGTAAACATGTGGACATGGATTTTGAAAATTCTAGAGAGAATTTTAAAAGCTTCAACAGAATTTCAACAATTTGGAGAGGGATTTGAAAAGTTTCAATGGGAATGGGAAGAATTGGGACAAAAATTGGAAAATTTTTAAGGGACTTTGAAAAAATTTCAACTGGAATTTTAGCCATTTTTTGACGTGAAATTGTAAACATGTGGACATGGATTTTGAAAATTCTAGAGAGAATTTTAAAAGCTTCAACAGAATTTCAACACTTTTGAGAGGGATTTGAAAAGTTTCAATGGGAATGGGAAGAATTGGGACAAAAATTGGAAAATTTTTAAAGGACTTTGAAAAAATTTCAACTGGAATTTTAGCAATTTTTTGACGTGAAATTGTAAACATGTGGCCATGGATTTTGAAAATTCTAGAGAGAATTTTAAAAGCTTCAACAGAATTTCAACAATTTTGAGAGGGATTTGAAAAGTTTCAATGGGAATGGGAAGAATTGGGACAAAAATTGGAAAATTTTTAAGGGACATTGAAAAAATTTCAACTGGAATTTTAGCCATTTTTTTACGTGAAATTGTGAACATGTGGACATGGATTTTGAAAATTCTAGAGAGAATTTTAAAAGCTTTAACAGAATTTCAACAATTTTGAGAGGGATTTGAAAAGTTTCAATGGGAATGGGAAGAATTGGGACAAAAATTGGAAAATTTTTAAGGGACTTTGAAAAAATTTCAACTGGAATTTTAGCCATTTTGTTACGTGAAATTGTAAACATGTGGACATGGATTTTGAAAATTCTAGAGAGAATTTTAAAAGCTTCAAGAGAATTTCAACAATTTTGAGAGGGATTTGAAAAGTTTCAATGGGAATGGGAAGAATTGGGACAAAAATTGGAAAATTTTTAAGGGACTTTGAAAAAATTTCAACTGGAATTTTAGCCATTTTTTGACGTGAAATTGTAAACATGTGGCCATGGATTTTGAAAATTCTAGAGAGAATTTTAAAAGCTTCAAGAGAATTTCAACAATTTTGAGAGGGATTTGAAAAGTTTCAATGGGAATGGGAAGAATTGGGACAAAAATTGGAAAATTTTTAAGGGACTTTGAAAAAATTTCAACTGGAATTTTAGCATTTTTTTTACGTGAAATTGTAAACATGTGGCCATGGATTTTGAAAATTCTAGAGAGAATTTTAAAAGCTTTAACAGAATTTCTACAATTTTGAGAGGGATTTGAAAAGTTTCAATGGGAATGGGAAGAATTGGGACAAAAATTGGAAAATTTTGAAGGGACTTTGAAAAAATTTCAACTGGAATTTTAGCCATTTTTTGACGTGAAATTGTAAACATGTGGCCATGGATTTTGAAAATTCTAGAGAGAATTTTAAAAGCTTTAACAGAATTTCTACAATTTTGAAAGGGATTTGAAAAGTTTCCATGGGAATGGGAAGAATTGGGACAAAAATTGGAAAATTTTTAAGGGACTTTGAAAAAATTTCAACTGGAATTTTAGCCATTTTTTGACGTGAAATTGTAAACAGGTGGCCATGGATTTTGAAAATTCTAGAGAGAATTTTAAAAGCTTCAAGAGAATTTCAACAATTTTGAGAGGGATTTGAAAAGTTTCAATGGGAATGGGAAGAATTGGGACAAAAAATGGAAAATTTTTAAGGGACTTTGAAAAAATTTCAACTGGAATTTTAGCATTTTTTTTACGTGAAATTGTAAACATGTGGCCATGGATTTTGAAAATTCTAGAGAGAATTTTAAAAGCTTCAAGAGAATTTCAACAATTTTGAGAGGGATTTGAAAAGTTTCAATGGGAATGGGAAGAATTGGGACAAAAATTGGAAAATTTTTAAGGGACTTTGAAAAAATTTCAACTGGAATTTTAGCCATTTTTTGACGTGAAATTGTAAACATGTGGCCATGGATTTTGAAAATTCTAGAGAGAATTTTAAAAGCTTCAAGAGAATTTCAACAATTTTGAGAGGGATTTGAAAAGTTTCAATGGGAATGGGAAGAATTGGGACAAAAATTGGAAAATTTTTAAGGGACTTTGAAAAAATTTCAACTGGAATTTTAGCCATTTTGTTACGTGAAATTGTAAACATGTGGACATGGATTTTGAAAATTCTAGAGAGAATTTTAAAAGCTTCAAGAGAATTTCAACAATTTTGAGAGGGATTTGAAAAGTTTCAATGGGAATGGGAAGAATTGGGACAAAAATTGGAAAATTTTTAAGGGACTTTGAAAAAATTTCAACTGGAATTTTAGCCATTTTTTGACGTGAAATTGTAAACATGTGGACATGGATTTTGAAAATTCTAGAGAGAATTTTAAAAGCTTCAAGAGAATTTCAACAATTTTGAGAGGGATTTGAAAAGTTTCAATGGGAATGGGAAGAATTGGGACAAAAATTGGAAAATTTTTAAGGGACTTTGAAAAAATTTCAACTGGAATTTTAGCAATTTTTTGACGTGAAATTGTAAACATGTGGACATGGATTTTGAAAATTCTAGAGAGAATTTTAAAAGCTTCAAGAGAATTTCAACAATTTTGAGAGGGATTTGAAAAGTTTCAATGGGAATGGGAAGAATTGGGACAAAAATTGGAAAATTTTTAAGGGACTTTGAAAAAATTTCAACTGGAATTTTAGCCATTTTTTTAAGTGAAATTGTGAACATGTGGACATGGATTTTGAAAATTCTAGAGAGAATTTTAAAAGCTTCAAGAGAATTTCAACAATTTTGAGAGGGATTTGAAAAGTTTCAATGGGAATGGGAAGAATTGGGACAAAAATGGGAAAATTTTTCAGGGACTTTGAAAAAATTTCAACTGGAATTTTAGCCATTTTGTTACGTGAAATTGTGAACATGTTGAAGTGGATTTTGAAAATTCTAGAGAGAATTTTAAAAGCTTCAACAGAATTTCAACAATTTTGAGAGGGATTTGAAAAGTTTCAATGGGAATGGGAAGAATTGGGACAAAAATTGGAAAATTTTTCAGGGACTTTGAAAAAATTTCAACTGGAATTTTAGCATTTTTTTTACGTGAAATTGTAAACATGTGGCCATGGATTTTGAAAATTCTAGAGAGAATTTTAAAAGCTTCAACAGAATTTCAACAATTTTGAGAGGGATTTGAAAAGTTTCAATGGGAATGGGAAGAATTGGGACAAAAATTGGAAAATTTTTAAGGGACTTTGAAAAAATTTCAACTGGAATTTTAGCCATTTTTTGACGTGAAATTGTAAACATGTGGACATGGATTTTTAAAATTCTGGAGAGAATTTTAAAAGCTTCAAGAGAATTTCAACAATTTGGAGAGGGATTTGAAAAGTTTCAATGGGAATGGGAAGAATTGGGACAAAAATTGGAAAATTTTTAAGGGACTTTGAAAAAATTTCAACTGGAATTTTAGCCATTTTTTGACGTGAAATTGTAAACATGTGGACATGGATTTTGAAAATTCTAGAGAGAATTTTAAAAGCTTCAACAGAATTTCAACAATTTTGAGAGGGATTTGAAAAGTTTCAATGGGAATGGGAAGAATTGGGACAAAAATTGGAAAATTTTGAAGGGACTACGAAAAAATTTCAACTGGAATTTTAGCCATTTTTTGACGTGCAATTGTAAACATGTGGCCATGGATTTTGAAAATTCTAGAGAGAATTTTAAAAGCTTCAACAGAATTTCAACAATTTTGAGAGGGATTTGAAAAGTTTCAATGGGAATGGGAAGAATTGGGACAAAAATTGGAAAATTTTTCAGGGACATTGAAAAAATTTCAACTGGAATTTTAGCCATTTTTTTACGTGAAATTGTGAACATGTGGACATGGATTTTGAAAATTCTAGAGAGAATTTTAAAAGCTTCAACAGAATTTCAACAATTTTGAGAGGGATTTGAAAAGTTTCAATGGGAATGGGAAGAATTGGGACAAAAATTGGAAAATTTTTAAGGGACTTTGAAAAAATTTCAACTGGAATTTTAGCCATTTTTTTACGTGAAATTGTAAACATGTGGACATGGATTTTGAAAATTCTAGAGAGAATTTTAAAAGCTTCAACAGAATTTCAACAATTTTGAGAGGGATTTGAAAAGTTTCAATGGGAATGGGAAGAATTGGGACAAAAATTGGAAAATTTTTAAAGGACTTTGAAAAAATTTCAACTGGAATTTTAGCCATTTTTTGACGTGAAATTGTAAACATGTGGCCATGGATTTTGAAAATTCTAGAGAGAATTTTAAAAGCTTCAACAGAATTTCAACAATTTTGAGAGGGATTTGAAAAGTTTCAATGGGAATGGGAAGAATTGGGACAAAAATTGGAAAATTTTTAAGGGACTTTGAAAAAATTTCAACTGGAATTTTAGCATTTTTTTACGTGAAATTGTAAACATGTGGCCATGGATTTTGAAAATTCTAGAGAGAATTTTAAAAGCTTCAAGAGAATTTCAACAATTTTGAGAGGGATTTGAAAAGTTTCAATGGGAATGGGAAGAATTGGGACAAAAATTGGAAAATTTTTCAGGGACTTTGAAAAAATTTCAACTGGAATTTTAGCAATTTTTTTATGTGAAATTGTAAACATGTGGCCATGGATTTTGAAAATTCTAGAGAGAATTTTAAAAGCTTTAACAGAATTTCTACAATTTTGAGAGGGATTTGAAAAGTTTCAATGGGAATGGGAAGAATTGGGACAAAAATTGGAAAATTTTTAAGGGACTTTGAAAAAATTTCAACTGGAATTTTAGCATTT
The DNA here is from genome assembly GCF_964273445.1 of Streptopelia decaocto. Lineage (NCBI taxonomy): Eukaryota > Metazoa > Chordata > Aves > Columbiformes > Columbidae > Streptopelia > Streptopelia decaocto. Next base: position 13,407 of record NW_028115681.1, read on the forward strand.
TTTTTTACATGAAATTGTAAACTTGTGGACATGGATTTTGAAAATTCTAGAGAGAATTTTAAAAGCTTTAACAGAATTTCTACAATTTTGAGAGGGATTTGAAAAGTTTCAATGGGAATGGGAAGAATTGGGACAAAAATTGGAAAATTTTTAAGGGACTTTGAAAAAATTTCAACTGGAATTTTAGCCATTTTTTGACGTGAAATTGTAAACAGGTGGCCATGGATTTTGAAAATTCTAGAGAGAATTTTAAAAGCTTCAAGAGAATTTCAACAATTTTGAGAGGGATTTGAAAAGTTTCAATGGGAATGGGAAGAATTGGGACAAAAAATGGAAAATTTTTAAGGGACTTTGAAAAAATTTCAACTGGAATTTTAGCATTTTTTTTACGTGAAATTGTAAACATGTGGCCATGGATTTTGAAAATTCTAGAGAGAATTTTAAAAGCTTCAACAGAATTTCAACAATTTTGAGAGGGATTTGAAAAGTTTCAATGGGAATGGGAAGAATTGGGACAAAAATTGGAAAATTTTTAAGGGACTTTGAAAAAATTTCAACTGGAATTTTAGCCATTTTTTTATGTGAAATTGTAAACATGTGGCCATGGATTTTGAAAATTCTAGAGAGAATTTTAAAAGCTTTAACAGAATTTCTACAATTTTGAGAGGGATTTGAAAAGTTTCAATGGGAATGGGAAGAATGGGGACAAAAATTGGAAAATTTTTAAGGGACTTTGAAAAAATTTCAACTGGAATTTTAGCATTTTTTTTACATGAAATTGTAAACATGTGGACATGGATTTTGAAAATTCTAGAGAGAATTTTAAAAGCTTCAAGAGAATTTCAACAATTTTGAGAGGGATTTGAAAAGTTTCAATGGGAATGGGAAGAATTGGGACAAAAATTGGAAAATTTTTCAGGGACTTTGAAAAAATTTCAACTGGAATTTTAGCCATTTTTTGACGTGAAATTGTGAACATGTGGACATGGATTTTGAAAATTCTAGAGAGAATTTTTAAAGCTTCAAGAGAATTTCAACAATTTTGAGAGGGATTTGAAAAGTTTCAATGGGAATGGGAAGAATTGGGACAAAAATTGGAAAATTTTTCAGGGACTTTGAAAAAATTTCAACTGGAATTTTAGCCATTTTTTGACGTGAAATTGTAAACATGTGGACATGGATTTTGAAAATTCTAGAGAGAATTTTAAAAGCTTCAAGAGAATTTCAACAATTTTGAGAGGGATTTGAAAAGTTTCAATGGGAATGGGAAGAATTGGGACAAAAATTGGAAAATTTTTAAGGGACTTTGAAAAAATTTCAACTGGAATTTTAGCATTTTTTTGCATGAAATTGTAAACATGTGGACATGGATTTTGAAAATTCTAGAGAGAATTTTAAAAGCTTCAAGAGAATTTCAACAATTTTGAGAGGGATTTGAAAAGTTTCAATGGGAATGGGAAGAATGGGGACAAAAATTGGAAAATTTTTAAGGGACTTTGAAAAAATTTCAACTGGAATTTTAGCCATTTTTTGACGTGAAATTGTAAACATGTGGACATGGATTTTGAAAATTCTAGAGAGAATTTTAAAAGCATCAACAGAATTTCAACAATTTTGAAAGGGATTTGAAAAGTTTCCATGGGAATGGGAAGAATTGGGACAAAAATTGGAAAATTTTTAAGGGACTTTGAAAAAATTTCAACTGGAATTTTAGCCATTTTTTTACATGAAATTGTAAACATGTGGCCATGGATTTTGAAAATTCTAGAGAGAATTTTAAAAGCTTCAAGAGAATTTGAACAATTTTGAGAGGGATTTGAAAAGTTTCAATGGGAATGGGAAGAATTGGGACAAAAATTGGAAAATTTTTAAGGGACTTTGAAAAAATTTCAACTGGAATTTTAGCCATTTTTTGACGTGAAATTGTAAACATGTGGCCATGGATTTTGAAAATTCTAGAGAGAATTTTAAAAGCTTCAAGAGAATTTCAACAATTTTGAGAGGGATTTGAAAAGTTTCAATGGGAATGGGAAGAATTGGGACAAAAAATGGAAAATTTTTAAGGGACTTTGAAAAAATTTCAACTGGAATTTTAGCATTTTTTTTACGTGAAATTGTAGACATGTGGACATGGATTTTGAAAATTCTAGAGAGAATTTTAAAAGCTTCAAGAGAATTTCAACAATTTTGAGAGGGATTTGAAAAGTTTCAATGGGAATGGGAAGAATTGGGACAAAAATGGGAAAATTTTTCAGGGACTTTGAAAAAATTTCAACTGGAATTTTAGCCATTTTGTTACGTGAAATTGTGAACATGTTGAAGTGGATTTTGAAAATTCTAGAGAGAATTTTAAAAGCTTCAACAGAATTTCAACAATTTTGAGAGGGATTTGAAAAGTTTCAATGGGAATGGGAAGAATTGGGACAAAAATTGGAAAATTTTTCAGGGACTTTGAAAAAATTTCAACTGGAATTTTAGCATTTTTTTTACGTGAAATTGTAAACATGTGGCCATGGATTTTGAAAATTCTAGAGAGAATTTTAAAAGCTTCAACAGAATTTCAACAATTTTGAGAGGGATTTGAAAAGTTTCAATGGGAATGGGAAGAATTGGGACAAAAATTGGAAAATTTTTAAGGGACTTTGAAAAAATTTCAACTGGAATTTTAGCCATTTTTTGACGTGAAATTGTAAACATGTGGACATGGATTTTGAAAATTCTAGAGAGAATTTTAAAAGCTTCAACAGAATTTCAACAATTTGGAGAGGGATTTGAAAAGTTTCAATGGGAATGGGAAGAATTGGGACAAAAATTGGAAAATTTTTAAGGGACTTTGAAAAAATTTCAACTGGAATTTTAGCATTTTTTTTACGTGAAATTGTAAACATGTGGCCATGGATTTTGAAAATTCTAGAGAGAATTTTAAAAGCTTCAACAGAATTTCAACAATTTTGAGAGGGATTTGAAAAGTTTCAATGGGAATGGGAAGAATTGGGACAAAAATTGGAAAATTTTTAAAGGACTTTGAAAAAATTTCAACTGGAATTTTAGCATTTTTTTGACGTGAAATTGTAAACATGTGGCCATGGATTTTGAAAATTCTAGAGAGAATTTTAAAAGCTTCAACAGAATTTCAACAATTTTGAGAGGGATTTGAAAAGTTTCAATGGGAATGGGAAGAATTGGGACAAAAATTGGAAAATTTTTAAGGGACATTGAAAAAATTTCAACTGGAATTTTAGCCATTTTTTTACGTGAAATTGTGAACATGTGGACATGGATTTTGAAAATTCTAGAGAGAATTTTAAAAGCTTCAACAGAATTTCAACAATTTTGAGAGGGATTTGAAAAGTTTCAATGGGAATGGGAAGAATTGGGACAAAAATTGGAAAATTTTTAAGGGACTTTGAAAAAATTTCAACTGGAATTTTAGCCATTTTTTTACGTGAAATTGTAAACATGTGGACATGGATTTTGAAAATTCTAGAGAGAATTTTAAAAGCTTCAACAGAATTTCAACAATTTTGAGAGGGATTTGAAAAGTTTCAATGGGAATGGGAAGAATTGGGACAAAAATTGGAAAATTTTTAAAGGACTTTGAAAAAATTTCAACTGGAATTTTAGCCATTTTTTGACGTGAAATTGTAAACATGTGGCCATGGATTTTGAAAATTCTAGAGAGAATTTTAAAAGCTTCAAGAGAATTTCAACAATTTTGAGAGGGATTTGAAAAGTTTCAATGGGAATGGGAAGAATTGGGACAAAAATTGGAAAATTTTTAAGGGACTTTGAAAAAATTTCAACTGGAATTTTAGCCATTTTTTTACATGAAATTGTAAACATGTGGCCATGGATTTTGAAAATTCTAGAGAGAATTTTAAAAGCTTCAAGAGAATTTCAACAATTTTGAGAGGGATTTGAAAAGTTTCAATGGGAATGGGAAGAATTGGGACAAAAATTGGAAAATTTTTAAGGGACTTTGAAAAAATTTCAACTGGAATTTTAGCCATTTTTTTATGTGAAATTGTAAACATGTGGCCATGGATTTTGAAAATTCTAGAGAGAATTTTAAAAGCTTCAAGAGAATTTCAACAATTTTGAGAGGGATTTGAAAAGTTTCAATGGGAATGGGAAGAATTGGGACAAAAATTGGAAAATTTTTAAGGGACTTTGAAAAAATTTCAACTGGAATTTTAGCCATTTTTTGACGTGAAATTGTAAACATGTTGAAGTGGTTTTTGAAAATTCTAGAGAGAATTTTAAAAGCTTCAAGAGAATTTCAACAATTTTGATAGGGATATGAAAAGTTTCAATGGGAATGGGAAGAATTGGGACAAAAATTGGAAAATTTTGAAGGGACTTTGAAAAAATTTCAACTGGCATTTTAGCAATTTTTTGACGTGAAATTGTAAACATGTGGACATGGATTTTGAAAATTCTAGAGAGAATTTTAAAAGCTTCAACAGAATTTCAACAATTTTGAGAGGGATTTGAAAAGTTTCAATGGGAATGGGAAGAATTGGGACAAAAATTGGAAAATTTTTAAGGGACTTTGAAAAAATTTCAACTGGAATTTTAGCATTTTTTTACGTGAAATTGTAAACATGTGGACATGGATTTTGAAAATTCTAGAGAGAATTTTAAAAGCTTCAAGAGAATTTCAACAATTTTGAGAGGGATTTGAAAAGTTTCAATGGGAATGGGAAGAATTGGGACAAAAATTGGAAAATTTTTAAGGGACTTTGAAAAAATTTCAACTGGAATTTTAGCCATTTTTTGACGTGAAATTGTAAACAGGTGGCCATGGATTTTGAAAATTCTAGAGAGAATTTTAAAAGCTTCAAGAGAATTTCAACAATTTTGAGAGGGATTTGAAAAGTTTCAATGGGAATGGGAAGAATTGGGACAAAAAATGGAAAATTTTTAAGGGACTTTGAAAAAATTTCAACTGGAATTTTAGCATTTTTTTACGTGAAATTGTAAACATGTGGCCATGGATTTTGAAAATTCTAGAGAGAATTTTAAAAGCTTCAACAGAATTTCAACAATTTTGAGAGGGATTTGAAAAGTTTCAATGGGAATGGGAAGAATTGGGACAAAAATTGGAAAATTTTTAAGGGACTTTGAAAAAATTTCAACTGGAATTTTAGCCATTTTTTTATGTGAAATTGTAAACATGTGGCCATGGATTTTGAAAATTCTAGAGAGAATTTTAAAAGCTTCAAGAGAATTTCAACAATTTTGAGAGGGATTTGAAAAGTTTCAATGGGAATGGGAAGAATTGGGACAAAAATTGGAAAATTTTTCAGGGACTTTGAAAAAATTTCAGCTGGAATTTTAGCAATTTTTTTATGTGAAATTGTAAACATGTGGCCATGGATTTTGAAAATTCTAGAGAGAATTTTAAAAGCTTCAAGAGAATTTCAACAATTTTGAGAGGGATTTGAAAAGTTTCAATGGGAATGGGAAGAATTGGGACAAAAATTGGAAAATTTTTAAGGGACTTTGAAAAAATTTCAACTGGAATTTTAGCATTTTTTTTACATGAAATTGTAAACATGTGGACATGGATTTTGAAAATTCTAGAGAGAATTTTAAAAGCTTCAAGAGAATTTCAACAATTTTGAGAGGGATTTGAAAAGTTTCAATGGGAATGGGAAGAATTGGGACAAAAATGGGAAAATTTTTAAGGGACTTTGAAAAAATTTCAACTGGAATTTTAGCAATTTTTTTATGTGAAATTGTAAACATGTGGACATGGATTTTGAAAATTCTAGAGAGAATTTTAAAAGCTTCAAGAGAATTTCAACAATTTTGAGAGGGATTTGAAAAGTTTCAATGGGAATGGGAAGAATTGGGACAAAAATTGGAAAATTTTTAAGGGACTTTGAAAAAATTTCAACTGGAATTTTAGCCATTTTTTTACGTGAAATTGTGAACATGTGGACAATGGATTTTGAAAATTCTAGAGAGAATTTTAAAAGCTTCAAGAGAATTTCAACAATTTTGAGAGGGATTTGAAAAGTTTCAATGGGAATGGGAAGAATTGGGACAAAAAATGGAAAATTTTTAAGGGACTTTGAAAAAATTTCAACTGGAATTTTAGCATTTTTTTTACGTGAAATTGTAAACATGTGGACATGGATTTTGAAAATTCTAGAGAGAATTTTAAAAGCTTCAAGAGAATTTCAACAATTTTGAGAGGGATTTGAAAAGTTTCAATGAGAATGGGAAGAATTGGGACAAAAATTGGAAAATTTTTAAGGGACTTTGAAAAAATTTCAACTGGAATTTTAGCCATTTTTTGACGTGAAATTGTAAACATGTGGACATGGATTTTGAAAATTCTAGAGAGAATTTTAAAAGCTTCAAGAGAATTTCAACAATTTTGAGAGGGATTTGAAAAGTTTCAATGGGAATGGGAAGAATTGGGACAAAAATTGGAAAATTTTTAAGGGACTTTGAAAAAATTTCAACTGGAATTTTAGCAATTTTTTTATGTGAAATTGTAAACATGTGGCCATGGATTTTGAAAATTCTAGAGAGAATTTTAAAAGCTTTAACAGAATTTCTACAATTTTGAGAGGGATTTGAAAAGTTTCAATGGGAATGGGAAGAATGGGGACAAAAATTGGAAAATTTTTAAGGGACTTTGAAAAAATTTCAACTGGAATTTTAGCATTTTTTTTACATGAAATTGTAAACATGTGGACATGGATTTTGAAAATTCTAGAGAGAATTTTAAAAGCTTCAAGAGAATTTCAACAATTTTGAGAGGGATTTGAAAAGTTTCAATGGGAATGGGAAGAATTGGGACAAAAATTGGAAAATTTTTCAGGGACTTTGAAAAAATTTCAACTGGAATTTTAGCCATTTTTTTACGTGAAATTGTGAACATGTGGACATGGATTTTGAAAATTCTAGAGAGAATTTTTAAAGCTTCAAGAGAATTTCAACAATTTTGAGAGGGATTTGAAAAGTTTCAATGGGAATGGGAAGAATTGGGACAAAAATTGGAAAATTTTTCAGGGACTTTGAAAAAATTTCAACTGGAATTTTAGCCATTTTTTGACGTGAAATTGTAAACATGTGGACATGGATTTTGAAAATTCTAGAGAGAATTTTAAAAGCTTCAAGAGAATTTCAACAATTTTGAGAGGGATTTGAAAAGTTTCAATGGGAATGGGAAGAATTGGGACAAAAATTGGAAAATTTTTAAGGGACTTTGAAAAAATTTCAACTGGAATTTTAGCATTTTTTTGCATGAAATTGTAAACATGTGGACATGGATTTTGAAAATTCTAGAGAGAATTTTAAAAGCTTCAAGAGAATTTCAACAATTTTGAGAGGGATTTGAAAAGTTTCAATGGGAATGGGAAGAATGGGGACAAAAATTGGAAAATTTTTAAGGGACTTTGAAAAAATTTCAACTGGAATTTTAGCCATTTTTTGACGTGAAATTGTAAACATGTGGACATGGATTTTGAAAATTCTAGAGAGAATTTTAAAAGCATCAACAGAATTTCAACAATTTTGAAAGGGATTTGAAAAGTTTCCATGGGAATGGGAAGAATTGGGACAAAAATTGGAACATTTTTAAGGGACTTTGAAAAAATTTCAACTGGAATTTTAGCCATTTTTTTACATGAAATTGTAAACATGTGGCCATGGATTTTGAAAATTCTAGAGAGAATTTTAAAAGCTTCAAGAGAATTTGAACAATTTTGAGAGGGATTTGAAAAGTTTCAATGGGAATGGGAAGAATTGGGACAAAAATTGGAAAATTTTTAAGGGACTTTGAAAAAATTTCAACTGGAATTTTAGCCATTTTTTGACGTGAAATTGTAAACATGTGGCCATGGATTTTGAAAATTCTAGAGAGAATTTTAAAAGCTTCAAGAGAATTTCAACAATTTTGAGAGGGATTTGAAAAGTTTCAATGGGAATGGGAAGAATTGGGACAAAAAATGGAAAATTTTTAAGGGACTTTGAAAAAATTTCAACTGGAATTTTAGCATTTTTTTACGTGAAATTTTAGACATGTGGACATGGATTTTGAAAATTCTAGAGAGAATTTTAAAAGCTTCAACAGAATTTCAACAATTTTGAGAGGGATTTGAAAAGTTTCAATGAGAATGGGAAGAATTGGGACAAAAATTGGAAAATTTTTAAGGGACTTTGAAAAAATTTCAACTGGAATTTTAGCCATTTTTTTATGTGAAATTGTAAACATGTGGCCATGGATTTTGAAAATTCTAGAGAGAATTTTAAAAGCTTCAACAGAATTTCAACACTTTTGAGAGGGATTTGAAAAGTTTCAATGGGAATGGGAAGAATTGGGACAAAAATTGGAAAATTTTTCAGGGACTTTGAAAAAATTTCAACTGGAATTTTAGCAATTTTTTTATGTGAAATTGTAAACATGTGGCCATGGATTTTGAAAATTCTAGAGAGAATTTTAAAAGCTTTAACAGAATTTCAACAATTTTGAGAGGGATTTGAAAAGTTTCAATGGGAATGGGAAGAATTGGGACAAAAATTGGAAAATTTTTCAGGGACTTTGAAAAAATTTCAACTGGAATTTTAGCCATTTTTTTATGTGAAATTGTAAACATGTGGCCATGGATTTTGAAAATTCTAGAGAGAATTTTAAAAGCTTCAAGAGAATTTCAACAATTTTGAGAGGGATTTGAAAAGTTTCAATGGGAATGGGAAGAATTGGGACAAAAATTGGAAAATTTTTAAGGGACTTTGAAAAAATTTCAACTGGAATTTTAGCCATTTTTTGACGTGAAATTGTAAACATGTTGAAGTGGTTTTTGAAAATTCTAGAGAGAATTTTAAAAGCTTCAAGAGAATTTCAACAATTTTGAGAGGGATTTGAAAAGTTTCAATGGGAATGGGAAGAATTGGGACAAAAATTGGAAAATTTTTAAGGGACTTTGAAAAAATTTCAACTGGAATTTTAGCCATTTTTTGACGTGAAATTGTAAACATGTGGACATGGATTTTGAAAATTCTAGAGAGAATTTTAAAAGCTTCAAGAGAATTTCAACAATTTTGAGAGGGATTTGAAAAGTTTCAATGGGAATGGGAAGAATTGGGACAAAAATTGGAAAATTTTTAAGGGACTTTGAAAAAATTTCAACTGGAATTTTAGCATTTTTTTGACGTGAAATTGTAAACATGTGGACATGGATTTTGAAAATTCTAGAGAGAATTTTAAAAGCTTCAAGAGAATTTCAACAATTTTGAGAGGGATTTGAAAAGTTTCAATGGGAATGGGAAGAATTGGGACAAAAATTGGAAAATTTTTAAGGGACTTTGAAAAAATTTCAACTGGAATTTTAGCAATTTTGTTACGTGAAATTGTAAACATGTGGACATGGATTTTGAAAATTCTAGAGAGAATTTTAAAAGCATCAACAGAATTTCTACAATTTTGAGAGGGATTTGAAAAGTTTCCATGGGAATGGGAAGAATTGGGACAAAAATTGGAAAATTTTGAAGGGACTTTGAAAAAATTTCAACTGGAATTTTAGCCATTTTTTGACGTGAAATTGTAAACATGTGGCCATGGATTTTGAAAATTCTAGAGAGAATTTTAAAAGCTTCAACAGAATTTCTACAATTTTGAGAGGGATTTGAAAAGTTTCAATGGGAATGGGAAGAATTGGGACAAAAATTGGAAAATTTTGAAGGGACTTTGAAAAAATTTCAACTGGAATTTTAGCCATTATTTGACGTGAAATTGTAAACATGTGGACATGGATTTTGAAAATTCTAGAGAGAATTTTAAAAGCTTCAAGAGAATTTCAACAATTTTGAGAGGGATTTGAAAAGTTTCAATGGGAATGGGAAGAATTGGGACAAAAATTGGAAAATTTTTAAGGGACTTTGAAAAAATTTCAACTGGAATTTTAGCATTTTTTTTACGTGAAATTGTAAACATGTTTTTGAAAATTTATTTGGAGAGGGATGAATGGGACAAAAATTGGAAAATTTTTAAGGGACTTTGAAAAAATTTCA
>NW_028115680.1:0-182443 GCF_964273445.1 Streptopelia decaocto
ACAAAAATTGGAAAATTTTTAAGGGACTTTGAAAAAATTTCAACTGGAATTTTAGCCATTTTTTGACGTGAACTTGTAAACATGTGGACATGGATTTTGAAAATGCTAGAGAGAATTTTAAAGGCTTCAACAGAATTTCGATAATTTTGAGAGGGATTTGAAAAGTTTCAATGGGAATGGGAAGAACTGGGACAAAAATTGGAAAATTTTTAAGGGACTTTGAAAAAATTTCAACTGGAATTTTAGCCATTTTTTGACGTGAAATTGTAAACATGTGGACATGGATTTTGAAAATTGTAGAGAGAATTTTAAAAGCTTCAACAGAATTTCAACAATTTTGAGAGGGATTTGAAAAGTTTCAAGGGAATGGGAAGAATTAGGACAAAAATTGGAAAATTTTTAAGGGACTTTGAAAAAATTTCAACTGGAATTTCAGCAATTTTTTTACGTGAACTTGTAAACATGTGGACATGGATTTTGAAAATTCTAGAGAGAATTTTAAAAGCTTCAACAGAATTTCAACAATTTTGAGAGGGATTTGAAAAGTTTCAATGGGAATGGGAAGAATTAGGACAAAAATTGGAAAATTTTTAAGGGACTTTGAAAAAATTTCAACTGGAATTTTAGCCATTTTTTGACGTGAAATTGTAAACATGTGGACATGGATTTTGAAAATTCTAGAGAGAATTTTAAAAGCTTCAAGAGAATTTCAGCAATTTTTAGAGGGATTTGAAAAGTTTCAATGGGAATGGGAAGAATTGGGACAAAAATTGGAAAATTTTTAAGGGACTTTGAAAAAATTTCAACTGGAATTTTAGCAATTTTTTTATGTGAAATTGTAAACATGTGGACATGGATTTTGAAAATTCTAGAGAGAATTTTAAAAGCTTCAAGAGAATTTCAACAATTTTGAGAGGGATTTGAAAAGTTTCAATGGGAATGGGAAGAATTGGGACAAAAATTGGAAAATTTTTAAGGGACTTTGAAAAAATTTCAACTGGAATTTCAGCAATTTTTTGACGTGAAATTGTAAACATGTGGACATGGATTTTGAAAATTCTAGAGAAAATTTTAAAAGCTTCAACAGAATTTCAACAATTTTGAGAGGGATTTGAAAAGTTTCAAGGGGAATGGGAAGAATTAGGACAAAAATTGGAAAATTTTTAAGGGACTTTGAAAAAATTTCAACTGGAATTTCAGCAATTTTTTGACGTGAACTTGTAAACATGTGGACATGGATTTTGAAAATTCTAGAGAGAATTTTAAAAGCTTCAAGAGAATTTCAACAATTTTGGGAGAGATTTGAAAAGTTTCAATGGGAATGGGAAGAATTGGGACAAAAATTGGAAAATTTTGAAGGGACTTTGAAAAAATTTCAACTGGAATTTTAGCCATTTTTTGACGTGAAATTGTAAACATGTGGACATGGATTTTGAAAATTCTAGAGAAAATTTTAAAAGCTTCAACAGAATTTCAACAATTTTGAGAGGGATTTGAAAAGTTTCAAGGGGAATGGGAAGAATTAGGACAAAAATTGGAAAATTTTTAAGGGACTTTGAAAAAATTTCAACTGGAATTTCAGCAATTTTTTTACGTGAACTTGTAAACATGTGGACATGGATTTTGAAAATTCTAGAGAGAATTTTAAAAGCTTCAACAGAATTTCAACAATTTTGAGAGGGATTTGAAAAGTTTCAATGGGAATGGGAGGAATTAGGACAAAAATTGGAAAATTTTTAAGGGACTTTGAAAAAATTTCAACTGGAATTTTAGCCATTTTTTTATGTGAAATTGTAAACATGTGGACATGGATTTTGAAAATTCTAGAAAGAATTTTAAAAGCTTCAAGAGAATTTCAGCAATTTTTAGAGGGATTTGAAAAGTTTCAATGGGAATGGGAAGAATTGGGACAAAAATTGGAAAATTTTTAAGGGACTTTGAAAAAATTTCAACTGGAATTTTAGCAATTTTTTTATGTGAAATTGTAAATATGTGGACATGGATTTTGAAAATTCTAGAGAGAATTTTAAAAGCTTCAAGAGAATTTCAACAATTTTGAGAGGGATTTGAAAAGTTTCAATGGGAATGGGAAGAATTGGGACAAAAATTGGAAAATTTTTAAGGGACTTTGAAAAAATTTCAACTGGAATTTTAGCCATTTTTTGACGTGAAATTGTAAACATGTGGACATGGATTTTGAAAATTCTAGAGAAAATTTTAAAAGCTTCAACAGAATTTCAACAATTTTGAGAGGGATTTGAAAAGTTTCAAGGGGAATGGGAAGAATTAGGACAAAAATTGGAAAATTTTTAAGGGACTTTGAAAAAATTTCAACTGGAATTTCAGCAATTTTTTGACGTGAACTTGTAAACATGTGGACATGGATTTTGAAAATTCTAGAGAGAATTTTAAAAGCTTCAACAGAATTTCAACAATTTTGAGAGGGATTTGAAAAGTTTCAATGGGAATGGGAAGAATTAGGACAAAAATTGGAAAATTTTTAAGGGACTTTGAAAAAATTTCAACTGGAATTTTAGCATTTTTTTGACGTGAACTTGTAAACATGTGGACATGGATTTTGAAAATTCTAGAGAGAATTTTAAAAGCTTCAACAGAATTTCAACAATTTTGAGAGGGATTTGAAAAGTTTCAATGGGAATGGGAAGAATTGGGACAAAAATGGGAAAATTTTTAAGGGACTTTGAAAAAATGTCAACTGGAATTTTAGCAATTTTTTTATGTGAAATTGTAAACATGTGGACATGGATTTTGAAAATTCTAGAGAGAATTTTAAAAGATTCAACAGAATTTCAACAGTTTTGAGAGGGATTTGAAAAGTTTCAATGGGAATGGGAAGAATTGGGACAAAAATTGGAAAATTTTTAAGGGACTTTGAAAAAATTTCAGCTGGAATTTTAGCAATTTTTTGACGTGAAATTGTAAACATGTGGACATGGATTTTGAAAATTCTAGAGAGAATTTTAAAAGATTCAACAGAATTTCTATAATTTTGAGAGGGATTTGAAAAGTTTCAATGGGAATGGGAAGAATTGGGACAAAAATTGGAAAATTTTTAAGGGACTTTGAAAAAATTTCAACTGGAATTTTAGCAATTTTTTGACGTGAACTTGTAAACATGTGGACATGGATTTTGAAAATTCTAGAGAGAATTTTAAAAGCTTCAACAGAATTTCGACAATTTTGAGAGGGATTTGAAAAGTTTCAATGGGAATGGGAAGAATTGGGACAAAATTGGAAAATTTTTAAGGGACTTTGAAAAAATTTCAACTGGAATTTTAGCCATTTTTTGACGTGAACTTGTAAACATGTGGACATGGATTTTGAAAATTCTAGAGAGAATTTTAAAAGCTTCAACAGAATTTCGACAATTTTGAGAGGGATTTGAAAAGTTTCAATGGGAATGGGAAGAACTGGGACAAAAATTGGAAAATTTTTAAGGGACTTTGAAAAAATTTCAACTGGAATTTTAGCCATTTTTTGACGTGAAATTGTAAACATGTGGACATGGATTTTGAAAATTCTAGAGAGAATTTTAAAAGCTTCAACAGAATTTCAACAATTTTGAGAGGGATTTGAAAAGTTTCAATGGGAATGGGAAGAATTGGGACAAAAATTGGAAAATTTTGAAGGGACTTTGAAAAAATTTCAACTGGAATTTTAGCCATTTTTTGACGTGAAATTGTAAACATGTGGACATGGATTTTGAAAATTCTAGAGAGAATTTTAAAAGCTTCAACAGAATTTCAACAATTTGGAGAGGGATTTGAAAAGTTTCAAGGGGAATGGGAAGAATTGGGACAAAAATTGGAAAATTTTTAAGGGACTTTGAAAAAATTTCAACTGGAATTTTAGCAATTTTTTGACGTGAAATTGTAAACATGTGGACATGGATTTTGAAAATTCTAGAGAGAATTTTAAAAGCTTCAACAGAATTTCAACAATTTTGAGAGGGATTTGAAAAGTTTCAAGGGGAATGGGAAGAATTGGGACAAAAATTGGAAAATTTTTAAGGGACTGAAAAAATTTCAACTGGAATTTTAGCAATTTTTTGACGTGAAATTGTAAACATGTGGACATGGATTTTGAAAATTCTAGAGAGAATTTTAAAAGCTTCAAGAGAATTTCAGCAATTTTGAGAGGGATTTGAAAAGTTTCAATGGGAATGGGAAGAATTGGGACAAAAATTGGAAAATTTTTAAGGGACTTTGAAAAAATTTCAACTGGAATTTTAGCCATTTTTTGACGTGAAATTGTAAACATGTGGACATGGATTTTGAAAATTCTAGAGAGAATTTTAAAAGCTTCAACAGAATTTCTATAATTTTGAGAGGGATTTGAAAAGTTTCAATGGGAATGGGAAGAATTGGGACAAAAATTGGAAAATTTTTTAGGGACTTTGAAAAAATTTCAACTGGAATTTCAGCAATTTTTTGACGTGAAATTGTAAACATGTGGACATGGATTTTGAAAATTCTAGAGAGAATTTTAAAAGCTTCAACAGAATTTCAACAATTTTGAGAGGGATTTGAAAAGTTTCAATGGGAATGGGAAGAATTGGGACAAAAATTGGAAAATTTTTAAGGGACTTTGAAAAAATTTCAACTGGAATTTTAGCCATTTTTTGACGTGAACTTGTAAACATGTGGACATGGATTTTGAAAATGCTAGAGAGAATTTTAAAGGCTTCAACAGAATTTCGATAATTTTGAGAGGGATTTGAAAAGTTTCAATGGGAATGGGAAGAACTGGGACAAAAATTGGAAAATTTTTAAGGGACTTTGAAAAAATTTCAACTGGAATTTTAGCCATTTTTTGACGTGAAATTGTAAACATGTGGACATGGATTTTGAAAATTGTAGAGAGAATTTTAAAAGCTTCAACAGAATTTCAACAATTTTGAGAGGGATTTGAAAAGTTTCAAGGGGAATGGGAAGAATTAGGACAAAAATTGGAAAATTTTTAAGGGACTTTGAAAAAATTTCAACTGGAATTTCAGCAATTTTTTTACGTGAACTTGTAAACATGTGGACATGGATTTTGAAAATTCTAGAGAGAATTTTAAAAGCTTCAACAGAATTTCAACAATTTTGAGAGGGATTTGAAAAGTTTCAATGGGAATGGGAAGAATTAGGACAAAAATTGGAAAATTTTTAAGGGACTTTGAAAAAATTTCAACTGGAATTTTAGCCATTTTTTGACGTGAAATTGTAAACATGTGGACATGGATTTTGAAAATTCTAGAGAAAATTTTAAAAGCTTCAACAGAATTTCGACAATTTTGAGAGGGATTTGAAAAGTTTCAATGGGAATGGGAAGAATTGGGACAAAAATTGGAAAATTTTTAAGGGACTTTGAAAAATTTCAACTGGAATTTTAGCAATTTTTTTATGTGAAATTGTAAACATGTGGACATGGATTTTGAAAATTCTAGAGAGAATTTTAAAAGCTTCAAGAGAATTTCAACAATTTTGAGAGGGATTTGAAAAGTTTCAATGGGAATGGGAAGAATTGGGACAAAAATTGGAAAATTTTTAAGGGACTTTGAAAAAATTTCAACTGGAATTTCAGCAATTTTTTGACGTGAAATTGTAAACATGTGGACATGGATTTTGAAAATTCTAGAGAAAATTTTAAAAGCTTCAACAGAATTTCAACAATTTTGAGAGGGATTTGAAAAGTTTCAAGGGGAATGGGAAGAATTAGGACAAAAATTGGAAAATTTTTAAGGGACTTTGAAAAATTTCAACTGGAATTTCAGCAATTTTTTGACGTGAACTTGTAAACATGTGGACATGGATTTTGAAAATTCTAGAGAGAATTTTAAAAGCTTCAAGAGAATTTCAGCAATTTTGAGAGGGATTTGAAAAGTTTCAATGGGAATGGGAAGAATTGGGACAAAAATTGGAAAATTTTTAAGGGACTTTGAAAAAATTTCAACTGGAATTTTAGCAATTTTTTTACGTGAAATTGTAAACATGTGGACATGGATTTTGAAAATTCTAGAGAGAATTTTAAAAGCTTCAAGAGAATTTCAACAATTTTGGGAGAGATTTGAAAAGTTTCAATGGGAATGGGAAGAATTGGGACAAAAATTGGAAAATTTTGAAGGGACTTTGAAAAAATTTCAACTGGAATTTTAGCCATTTTTTGACGTGAAATTGTAAACATGTGGACATGGATTTTGAAAATTCTAGAGAAAATTTTAAAAGCTTCAACAGAATTTCAACAATTTTGAGAGGGATTTGAAAAGTTTCAAGGGGAATGGGAAGAATTAGGACAAAAATTGGAAAATTTTTAAGGGACTTTGAAAAAATTTCAACTGGAATTTCAGCAATTTTTTTACGTGAACTTGTAAACATGTGGACATGGATTTTGAAAATTCTAGAGAGAATTTTAAAAGCTTCAACAGAATTTCAACAATTTTGAGAGGGATTTGAAAAGTTTCAATGGGAATGGGAGGAATTAGGACAAAAATTGGAAAATTTTTAAGGGACTTTGAAAAAATTTCAACTGGAATTTTAGCCATTTTTTTATGTGAAATTGTAAACATGTGGACATGGATTTTGAAAATTCTAGAAAGAATTTTAAAAGCTTCAAGAGAATTTCAGCAATTTTTAGAGGGATTTGAAAAGTTTCAATGGCAATGGGAAGAATTGGGACAAAAATTGGAAAATTTTTAAGGGACTTTGAAAAAATTTCAACTGGAATTTTAGCAATTTTTTTATGTGAAATTGTAAACATGTGGACATGGATTTTGAAAATTCTAGAGAGAATTTTAAAAGCTTCAAGAGAATTTCAACAATTTTGAGAGGGATTTGAAAAGTTTCAATGGGAATGGGAAGAATTGGGACAAAAATTGGAAAATTTTTAAGGGACTTTGAAAAAATTTCAACTGGAATTTTAGCCATTTTTTGACGTGAAATTGTAAACATGTGGACATGGATTTTGAAAATTCTAGAGAAAATTTTAAAAGCTTCAACAGAATTTCAACAATTTTGAGAGGGATTTGAAAAGTTTCAAGGGGAATGGGAAGAATTAGGACAAAAATTGGAAAATTTTTAAGGGACTTTGAAAAAATTTCAACTGGAATTTCAGCAATTTTTTGACGTGAACTTGTAAACATGTGGACATGGATTTTGAAAATTCTAGAGAGAATTTTAAAAGCTTCAACAGAATTTCAACAATTTTGAGAGGGATTTGAAAAGTTTCAATGGGAATGGGAAGAATTAGGACAAAAATTGGAAAATTTTTAAGGGACTTTGAAAAAATTTCAACTGGAATTTTAGCAATTTTTTGACGTGAAATTGTAAACATGTGGACATGGATTTTGAAAATTCTAGAGAGAATTTTAAAAGCTTCAACAGAATTTCGACAATTTTGAGAGGGATTTGAAAAGTTTCAATGGGAATGGGAAGAATTGGGACAAAAATTGGAAAATTTTTAAGGGACTTTGAAAAAATTTCAACTGGAATTTTAGCCATTTTTTGACGTGAACTTGTAAACATGTGGACATGGATTTTGAAAATTCTAGAGAGAATTTTAAAAGCTTCAACAGAATTTCGACAATTTTGAGAGGGATTTGAAAAGTTTCAATGGGAATGGGAAGAACTGGGACAAAAATTGGAAAATTTTTAAGGGACTTTGAAAAAATTTCAACTGGAATTTTAGCCATTTTTTGACGTGAAATTGTAAACATGTGGACATGGATTTTGAAAATTCTAGAGAGAATTTTAAAAGCTTCAACAGAATTTCAACAATTTTGAGAGGGATTTGAAAAGTTTCAAGGGGAATGGGAAGAATTGGGACAAAAATTGGAAAATTTTTAAGGGACTTTGAAAAAATTTCAACTGGAATTTTAGCAATTTTTTGACGTGAAATTGTAAACATGTGGACATGGATTTTGAAAATTCTAGAGAGAATTTTAAAAGCTTCAACAGAATTTCAACAATTTTGAGAGGGATTTGAAAAGTTTCAAGGGGAATGGGAAGAATTGGGACAAAAATTGGAAAATTTTTAAGGGACTTTGAAAAAATTTCAACTGGAATTTTAGCAATTTTTTGACGTGAAATTGTAAACATGTGGACATGGATTTTGAAAATTCTAGAGAGAATTTTAAAAGCTTCAACAGAATTTCAACAATTTTGAGAGGGATTTGAAAAGTTTCAAGGGGAATGGGAAGAATTGGGACAAAAATTGGAAAATTTTTAAGGGACTGAAAAAATTTCAACTGGAATTTTAGCAATTTTTTGACGTGAAATTGTAAACATGTGGACATGGATTTTGAAAATTCTAGAGAGAATTTTAAAAGCTTCAAGAGAATTTCAGCAATTTTGAGAGGGATTTGAAAAGTTTCAATGGGAATGGGAAGAATTGGGACAAAAATTGGAAAATTTTTAAGGGACTTTGAAAAAATTTCAACTGGAATTTTAGCCATTTTTTGACGTGAAATTGTAAACATGTGGACATGGATTTTGAAAATTCTAGAGAGAATTTTAAAAGCTTCAACAGAATTTCTATAATTTTGAGAGGGATTTGAAAAGTTTCAATGGGAATGGGAAGAATTGGGACAAAAATTGGAAAATTTTTTAGGGACTTTGAAAAAATTTCAACTGGAATTTCAGCAATTTTTTGACGTGAAATTGTAAACATGTGGACATGGATTTTGAAAATTCTAGAGAGAATTTTAAAAGCTTCAACAGAATTTCAACAATTTTGAGAGGGATTTGAAAAGTTTCAATGGGAATGGGAAGAACTGGGACAAAAATTGGAAAATTTTTAAGGGACTTTGAAAAAATTTCAACTGGAATTTTAGCCATTTTTTGACGTGAAATTGTAAACATGTGGACATGGATTTTGAAAATTCTAGAGAGAATTTTAAAAGCTTCAAGAGAATTTCAGCAATTTTTAGAGGGATTTGAAAAGTTTCAATGGGAATGGGAAGAATTGGGACAAAAATTGGAAAATTTTTAAGGGACTTTGAAAAAATTTCAACTGGAATTTTAGCAATTTTTTTATGTGAAATTGTAAACATGTGGACATGGATTTTGAAAATTCTAGAGAGAATTTTAAAAGCTTCAAGAGAATTTCAACAATTTTGAGAGGGATTTGAAAAGTTTCAATGGGAATGGGAAGAATTGGGACAAAAATTGGAAAATTTTTAAGGGACTTTGAAAAAATTTCAACTGGAATTTCAGCAATTTTTTGACGTGAAATTGTAAACATGTGGACATGGATTTTGAAAATTCTAGAGAAAATTTTAAAAGCTTCAACAGAATTTCAACAATTTTGAGAGGGATTTGAAAAGTTTCAAGGGGAATGGGAAGAACTGGGACAAAAATTGGAAAATTTTTAAGGGACTTTGAAAAAATTTCAACTGGAATTTCAGCAATTTTTTGACGTGAACTTGTAAACATGTGGACATGGATTTTGAAAATTCTAGAGAGAATTTTAAAAGCTTCAACAGAATTTCAGCAATTTTGAGAGGGATTTGAAAAGTTTCAATGGGAATGGGAAGAATTGGGACAAAAATTGGAAAATTTTTAAGGGACTTTGAAAAAATTTCAACTGGAATTTTAGCAATTTTTTTACGTGAAATTGTAAACATGTGGACATGGATTTTGAAAATTCTAGAGAGAATTTTAAAAGCTTCAAGAGAATTTCAACAATTTTGGGAGAGATTTGAAAAGTTTCAATGGGAATGGGAAGAATTGGGACAAAAATTGGAAAATTTTGAAGGGACTTTGAAAAAATTTCAACTGGAATTTTAGCCATTTTTTGACGTGAAATTGTAAACATGTGGACATGGATTTTGAAAATTCTAGAGAAAATTTTAAAAGCTTCAACAGAATTTCAACAATTTTGAGAGGGATTTGAAAAGTTTCAAGGGGAATGGGAAGAATTAGGACAAAAATTGGAAAATTTTTAAGGGACTTTGAAAAAATTTCAACTGGAATTTCAGCAATTTTTTTACGTGAACTTGTAAACATGTGGACATGGATTTTGAAAATTCTAGAGAGAATTTTAAAAGCTTCAACAGAATTTCAACAATTTTGAGAGGGATTTGAAAAGTTTCAATGGGAATGGGAGGAATTAGGACAAAAATTGGAAAATTTTTAAGGGACTTTGAAAAAATTTCAACTGGAATTTTAGCCATTTTTTTATGTGAAATTGTAAACATGTGGACATGGATTTTGAAAATTCTAGAAAGAATTTTAAAAGCTTCAAGAGAATTTCAGCAATTTTTAGAGGGATTTGAAAAGTTTCAATGGCAATGGGAAGAATTGGGACAAAAATTGGAAAATTTTTAAGGGACTTTGAAAAAATTTCAACTGGAATTTTAGCAATTTTTTTATGTGAAATTGTAAACATGTGGACATGGATTTTGAAAATTCTAGAGAGAATTTTAAAAGCTTCAAGAGAATTTCAACAATTTTGAGAGGGATTTGAAAAGTTTCAATGGGAATGGGAAGAATTGGGACAAAAATTGGAAAATTTTTAAGGGACTTTGAAAAAATTTCAACTGGAATTTCAGCAATTTTTTGACGTGAAATTGTAAACATGTGGACATGGATTTTGAAAATTCTAGAGAAAATTTTAAAAGCTTCAACAGAATTTCAACAATTTTGAGAGGGATTTGAAAAGTTTCAAGGGGAATGGGAAGAACTGGGACAAAAATTGGAAAATTTTTAAGGGACTTTGAAAAAATTTCAACTGGAATTTCAGCAATTTTTTGACGTGAACTTGTAAACATGTGGACATGGATTTTGAAAATTCTAGAGAGAATTTTAAAAGCTTCAACAGAATTTCAGCAATTTTGAGAGGGATTTGAAAAGTTTCAATGGGAATGGGAAGAATTGGGACAAAAATTGGAAAATTTTTAAGGGACTTTGAAAAAATTTCAACTGGAATTTTAGCAATTTTTTTACGTGAAATTGTAAACATGTGGACATGGATTTTGAAAATTCTAGAGAGAATTTTAAAAGCTTCAAGAGAATTTCAACAATTTTGGGAGAGATTTGAAAAGTTTCAATGGGAATGGGAAGAATTGGGACAAAAATTGGAAAATTTTGAAGGGACTTTGAAAAAATTTCAACTGGAATTTTAGCCATTTTTTGACGTGAAATTGTAAACATGTGGACATGGATTTTGAAAATTCTAGAGAAAATTTTAAAAGCTTCAACAGAATTTCAACAATTTTGAGAGGGATTTGAAAAGTTTCAAGGGGAATGGGAAGAATTAGGACAAAAATTGGAAAATTTTTAAGGGACTTTGAAAAAATTTCAACTGGAATTTCAGCAATTTTTTTACGTGAACTTGTAAACATGTGGACATGGATTTTGAAAATTCTAGAGAGAATTTTAAAAGCTTCAACAGAATTTCAACAATTTTGAGAGGGATTTGAAAAGTTTCAATGGGAATGGGAGGAATTAGGACAAAAATTGGAAAATTTTTAAGGGACTTTGAAAAAATTTCAACTGGAATTTTAGCCATTTTTTTATGTGAAATTGTAAACATGTGGACATGGATTTTGAAAATTCTAGAAAGAATTTTAAAAGCTTCAAGAGAATTTCAGCAATTTTTAGAGGGATTTGAAAAGTTTCAATGGCAATGGGAAGAATTGGGACAAAAATTGGAAAATTTTTAAGGGACTTTGAAAAAATTTCAACTGGAATTTTAGCAATTTTTTTATGTGAAATTGTAAACATGTGGCCATGGATTTTGAAAATTCTAGAGAGAATTTTAAAAGCTTCAAGAGAATTTCAACAATTTTGAGAGGGATTTGAAAAGTTTCAATGGGAATGGGAAGAATTGGGACAAAAATTGGAAAATTTTTAAGGGACTTTGAAAAAATTTCAACTGGAATTTTAGCCATTTTTTGACGTGAAATTGTAAACATGTGGACATGGATTTTGAAAATTCTAGAGAAAATTTTAAAAGCTTCAACAGAATTTCAACAATTTTGAGAGGGATTTGAAAAGTTTCAAGGGGAATGGGAAGAATTAGGACAAAAATTGGAAAATTTTTAAGGGACTTTGAAAAAATTTCAACTGGAATTTCAGCAATTTTTTGACGTGAACTTGTAAACATGTGGACATGGATTTTGAAAATTCTAGAGAGAATTTTAAAAGCTTCAACAGAATTTCAACAATTTTGAGAGGGATTTGAAAAGTTTCAATGGGAATGGGAAGAATTAGGACAAAAATTGGAAAATTTTTAAGGGACTTTGAAAAAATTTCAACTGGAATTTTAGCAATTTTTTGACGTGAAATTGTAAACATGTGGACATGGATTTTGAAAATTCTAGAGAGAATTTTAAAAGCTTCAAGAGAATTTCAGCAATTTTGAGAGGGATTTGAAAAGTTTCAATGGGAATGGGAAGAATTGGGACAAAAATTGGAAAATTTTTAAGGGACTTTGAAAAAATTTCAACTGGAATTTTAGCCATTTTTTTACGTGAAATTGTAAACATGTGGACATGGATTTTGAAAATTCTAGAGAGAATTTTAAAAGCTTCAACAGAATTTCTATAATTTTGAGAGGGATTTGAAAAGTTTCAATGGGAATGGGAAGAATTGGGACGAAAATTGGAAAATTTTGAAGGGACTTTGAAAAAATTTCAACTGGAATTTCAGCAATTTTTTGACGTGAAATTGTAAACATGTGGACATGGATTTTGAAAATTCTAGAGAGAATTTTAAAAGCTTCAACAGAATTTCAACAATTTTGAGAGGGATTTGAAAAGTTTCAATGGGAATGGGAAGAATTGGGACAAAAATTGGAAAATTTTGAAGGGACTTTGAAAAAATTTCAACTGGAATTTTAGCCATTTTTTGACGTGAAATTGTAAACATGTGGACATGGATTTTGAAAATTCTAGAGAGAATTTTAAAAGCTTCAACAGAATTTCGATAATTTTGAGAGGGATTTGAAAAGTTTCAATGGGAATGGGAAGAACTGGGACAAAAATTGGAAAATTTTTAAGGGACTTTGAAAAAATTTCAACTGGAATTTTAGCCATTTTTTGACGTGAAATTGTAAACATGTGGACATGGATTTTGAAAATTCTAGAGAGAATTTTAAAAGCTTGAAGAGAATTTCAACAATTTTGAGAGGGATTTGAAAAGTTTCAATGGGAATGGGAAGAATTGGGACAAAAATTGGAAAATTTTTAAGGGACTTTGAAAAAATTTCAACTGGAATTTTAGCCATTTTTTTATGTGAAATTGTAAACATGTGGACATGGATTTTGAAAATTCTAGAGAGAATTTTAAAAGCTTCAACAGAATTTCTATAATTTTGAGAGGGATTTGAAAAGTTTCAATGGGAATGGGAAGAATTGGGACGAAAATTGGAAAATTTTGAAGGGACTTTGAAAAAATTTCAACTGGAATTTCAGCAATTTTTTGACGTGAAATTGTAAACATGTGGACATGGATTTTGAAAATTCTAGAGAGAATTTTAAAAGCTTCAACAGAATTTCAACAATTTTGAGAGGGATTTGAAAAGTTTCAATGGGAATGGGAAGAATTGGGACAAAAATTGGAAAATTTTTAAGGGACTTTGAAAAAATTTCAACTGGAATTTTAGCCATTTTTTGACGTGAAATTGTAAACATGTGGACATGGATTTTGAAAATTCTAGAGAGAATTTTAAAAGCTTCAACAGAATTTCGATAATTTTGAGAGGGATTTGAAAAGTTTCAATGGGAATGGGAAGAACTGGGACAAAAATTGGAAAATTTTTAAGGGACTTTGAAAAAATTTCAACTGGAATTTTAGCCATTTTTTTATGTGAAATTGTAAACATGTGGACATGGATTTTGAAAATTCTAGAGAGAATTTTAAAAGCTTCAAGAGAATTTCAACAATTTTGAGAGGGATTTGAAAAGTTTCAAGGGGAATGGGAAGAATTAGGACAAAAATTGGAAAATTTTTAAGGGACTTTGAAAAAATTTCAACTGGAATTTTAGCCATTTTTTGACGTGAAATTGTAAACATGTGGACATGGATTTTGAAAATTCTAGAGAGAATTTTAAAAGCTTCAACAGAATTTCAACAATTTTGAGAGGGATTTGAAAAGTTTCAATGGGAATGGGAAGAATTAGGACAAAAATTGGAAAATTTTTAAGGGACTTTGAAAAAATTTCAACTGGAATTTTAGCATTTTTTTGACGTGAACTTGTAAACATGTGGACATGGATTTTGAAAATTCTAGAGAGAATTTTAAAAGCTTCAACAGAATTTCAACAATTTAGAGAGGGATTTGAAAAGTTTCAATGGGAATGGGAAGAATTGGGACAAAAATGGGAAAATTTTTAAGGGACTTTGAAAAAATGTCAACTGGAATTTTAGCCATTTTTTTATGTGAAATTGTAAACATGTGGACATGGATTTTGAAAATTCTAGAGAGAATTTTAAAAGATTCAACAGAATTTCAACAGTTTTGAGAGGGATTTGAAAAGTTTCAATGGGAATGGGAAGAATTGGGACAAAAATTGGAAAATTTTTAAGGGACTTTGAAAAAATTTCAGCTGGAATTTTAGCAATTTTTTGACGTGAAATTGTAAACATGTGGACATGGATTTTGAAAATTCTAGAGAGAATTTTAAAAGCTTCAACAGAATTTCAACAATTTTGAGAGGGATTTGAAAAGTTTCAATGGGAATGGGAAGAATTGGGACAAAAATTGGAAAATTTTTAAGGGACTTTGAAAAAATTTCAACTGGAATTTTAGCAATTTTTTGACGTGAACTTGTAAACATGTGGACATGGATTTTGAAAATTCTAGAGAGAATTTTAAAAGCTTCAACAGAATTTCGACAATTTTGAGAGGGATTTGAAAAGTTTCAATGGGAATGGGAAGAATTGGGACAAAAATTGGAAAATTTTTAAGGGACTTTGAAAAAATTTCAACTGGAATTTTAGCCATTTTTTGACGTGAACTTGTAAACATGTGGACATGGATTTTGAAAATTCTAGAGAGAATTTTAAAAGCTTCAACAGAATTTCGACAATTTTGAGAGGGATTTGAAAAGTTTCAATGGGAATGGGAAGAACTGGGACAAAAATTGGAAAATTTTTAAGGGACTTTGAAAAAATTTCAACTGGAATTTTAGCCATTTTTTGACGTGAAATTGTAAACATGTGGACATGGATTTTGAAAATTCTAGAGAGAATTTTAAAAGCTTCAACAGAATTTCAACAATTTTGAGAGGGATTTGAAAAGTTTCAATGGGAATGGGAAGAATTGGGACAAAAATTGGAAAATTTTGAAGGGACTTTGAAAAAATTTCAACTGGAATTTTAGCCATTTTTTGACGTGAAATTGTAAACATGTGGACATGGATTTTGAAAATTCTAGAGAGAATTTTAAAAGCTTCAACAGAATTTCAACAATTTTGAGAGGGATTTGAAAAGTTTCAATGGGAATGGGAAGAATTGGGACAAAAATTGGAAAATTTTTAAGGGACTTTGAAAAAATTTCAACTGGAATTTTAGCAATTTTTTGACGTGAAATTGTAAACATGTGGACATGGATTTTGAAAATTCTAGAGAGAATTTTAAAAGCTTCAACAGAATTTCAACAATTTTGAGAGGGATTTGAAAAGTTTCAAGGGGAATGGGAAGAATTGGGACAAAAATTGGAAAATTTTTAAGGGACTGAATAAATTTCAACTGGAATTTTAGCAATTTTTTGACGTGAAATTGTAAACATGTGGACATGGATTTTGAAAATTCTAGAGAGAATTTTAAAAGCTTCAAGAGAATTTCAGCAATTTTGAGAGGGATTTGAAAAGTTTCAATGGGAATGGGAAGAATTGGGACAAAAATTGGAAAATTTTTAAGGGACTTTGAAAAAATTTCAACTGGAATTTTAGCCATTTTTTGACGTGAAATTGTAAACATGTGGACATGGATTTTGAAAATTCTAGAGAGAATTTTAAAAGCTTCAACAGAATTTCTATAATTTTGAGAGGGATTTGAAAAGTTTCAATGGGAATGGGAAGAATTGGGACAAAAATTGGAAAATTTTTTAGGGACTTTGAAAAAATTTCAACTGGAATTTCAGCAATTTTTTGACGTGAAATTGTAAACATGTGGACATGGATTTTGAAAATTCTAGAGAGAATTTTAAAAGCTTCAACAGAATTTCAACAATTTTGAGAGGGATTTGAAAAGTTTCAATGGGAATGGGAAGAATTGGGACAAAAATGGGAAAATTTTTAAGGGACTTTGAAAAAATTTCAACTGGAATTTTAGCCATTTTTTGACGTGAACTTGTAAACATGTGGACATGGATTTTGAAAATGCTAGAGAGAATTTTAAAGGCTTCAACAGAATTTCGATAATTTTGAGAGGGATTTGAAAAGTTTCAATGGGAATGGGAAGAACTGGGACAAAAATTGGAAAATTTTTAAGGGACTTTGAAAAAATTTCAACTGGAATTTTAGCCATTTTTTGACGTGAAATTGTAAACATGTGGACATGGATTTTGAAAATTCTAGAGAGAATTTTAAAAGCTTCAACAGAATTTCAACAATTTTGAGAGGGATTTGAAAAGTTTCAATGGGAATGGGAAGAATTGGGACAAAAATTGGAAAATTTTTAAGGGACTTTGAAAAAATTTCAACTGGAATTTTAGCCATTTTTTTATGTGAAATTGTAAACATGTGGACATGGATTTTGAAAATTCTAGAGAGAATTTTAAAAGCTTCAACAGAATTTCAACAATTTTGAGAGGGATTTGAAAAGTTTCAATGGGAATGGGAAGAATTGGGACAAAAATTGGAAAATTTTTAAGGGACTTTGAAAAAATTTCAACTGGAATTTTAGCATTTTTTTGACGTGAACTTGTAAACATGTGGACATGGATTTTGAAAATTCTAGAGAGAATTTTAAAAGCTTCAACAGAATTTCAACAATTTTGAGAGGGATTTGAAAAGTTTCAATGGGAATGGGAAGAATTGGGACAAAAATGGGAAAATTTTTAAGGGACTTTGCAAAAATTTCAACTGGAATTTTAGCCATTTTTTGACGTGAAATTGTAAACATGTGGACATGGATTTTGAAAATTCTAGAGAAAATTTTAAAAGCTTCAACAGAATTTCAACAATTTTGAGAGGGATTTGAAAAGTTTCAATGGGAATGGGAAGAATTGGGACAAAAATTGGAAAATTTTTAAGGGACTTTGAAAAAATTTCAACTGGAATTTCAGCAATTTTTTGACGTGAACTTGTAAACATGTGGACATGGATTTTGAAAATTCTAGAGAGAATTTTAAAAGCTTCAACAGAATTTCAACAATTTTGAGAGGGATTTGAAAAGTTTCAATGGGAATGGGAAGAATTAGGACAAAAATTGGAAAATTTTTAAGGGACTTTGAAAAAATTTCAACTGGAATTTTAGCCATTTTTTGACATGAAATTGTAAACATGTGGACATGGATTTTGAAAATTCTAGAGAAAATTTTAAAAGCTTCAACAGAATTTCAACAATTTTGAGAGGGATTTGAAAAGTTTCAATGGGAATGGGAAGAATTGGGACAAAAATTGGAAAATTTTTAAGGGACTTTGAAAAAATTTCAACTGGAATTTTAGCAATTTTTTGACGTGAACTTGTAAACATGTGGACATGGATTTTGAAAATTCTAGAGAGAATTTTAAAAGCTTCAACAGAATTTCGACAATTTTGAGAGGGATTTGAAAAGTTTCAATGGGAATGGGAAGAATTGGGACAAAAATTGGAAAATTTTTAAGGGACTTTGAAAAAATTTCAACTGGAATTTTAGCCATTTTTTGACGTGAACTTGTAAACATGTGGACATGGATTTTGAAAATTCTAGAGAGAATTTTAAAAGCTTCAACAGAATTTCGACAATTTTGAGAGGGATTTGAAAAGTTTCAATGGGAATGGGAAGAACTGGGACAAAAATTGGAAAATTTTTAAGGGACTTTGAAAAAATTTCAACTGGAATTTTAGCCATTTTTTGACGTGAAATTGTAAACATGTGGACATGGATTTTGAAAATTCTAGAGAGAATTTTAAAAGCTTCAACAGAATTTCAACAATTTTGAGAGGGATTTGAAAAGTTTCAATGGGAATGGGAAGAATTGGGACAAAAATTGGAAAATTTTGAAGGGACTTTGAAAAAATTTCAACTGGAATTTTAGCCATTTTTTGACGTGAAATTGTAAACATGTGGACATGGATTTTGAAAATTCTAGAGAGAATTTTAAAAGCTTCAACAGAATTTCAACAATTTTGAGAGGGATTTGAAAAGTTTCAATGGGAATGGGAAGAATTGGGACAAAAATTGGAAAATTTTTAAGGGACTTTGAAAAAATTTCAACTGGAATTTTAGCAATTTTTTGACGTGAAATTGTAAACATGTGGACATGGATTTTGAAAATTCTAGAGAGAATTTTAAAAGCTTCAACAGAATTTCAACAATTTTGAGAGGGATTTGAAAAGTTTCAAGGGGAATGGGAAGAATTGGGACAAAAATTGGAAAATTTTTAAGGGACTGAATAAATTTCAACTGGAATTTTAGCAATTTTTTGACGTGAAATTGTAAACATGTGGACATGGATTTTGAAAATTCTAGAGAGAATTTTAAAAGCTTCAAGAGAATTTCAGCAATTTTGAGAGGGATTTGAAAAGTTTCAATGGGAATGGGAAGAATTGGGACAAAAATTGGAAAATTTTTAAGGGACTTTGAAAAAATTTCAACTGGAATTTTAGCCATTTTTTGACGTGAAATTGTAAACATGTGGACATGGATTTTGAAAATTCTAGAGAGAATTTTAAAAGCTTCAACAGAATTTCAACAATTTTGAGAGGGATTTGAAAAGTTTCAATGGGAATGGGAAGAATTGGGACAAAAATTGGAAAATTTTTTAGGGACTTTGAAAAAATTTCAACTGGAATTTCAGCAATTTTTTGACGTGAAATTGTAAACATGTGGACATGGATTTTGAAAATTCTAGAGAGAATTTTAAAAGCTTCAACAGAATTTCAACAATTTTGAGAGGGATTTGAAAAGTTTCAATGGGAATGGGAAGAATTGGGACAAAAATGGGAAAATTTTTAAGGGACTTTGAAAAAATTTCAACTGGAATTTTAGCCATTTTTTGACGTGAACTTGTAAACATGTGGACATGGATTTTGAAAATGCTAGAGAGAATTTTAAAGGCTTCAACAGAATTTCGATAATTTTGAGAGGGATTTGAAAAGTTTCAATGGGAATGGGAAGAACTGGGACAAAAATTGGAAAATTTTTAAGGGACTTTGAAAAAATTTCAACTGGAATTTTAGCCATTTTTTGACGTGAAATTGTAAACATGTGGACATGGATTTTGAAAATTCTAGAGAGAATTTTAAAAGCTTCAACAGAATTTCAACAATTTTGAGAGGGATTTGAAAAGTTTCAATGGGAATGGGAAGAATTGGGACAAAAATTGGAAAATTTTTAAGGGACTTTGAAAAAATTTCAACTGGAATTTTAGCCATTTTTTTATGTGAAATTGTAAACATGTGGACATGGATTTTGAAAATTCTAGAGAGAATTTTAAAAGCTTCAACAGAATTTCAACAATTTTGAGAGGGATTTGAAAAGTTTCAATGGGAATGGGAAGAATTGGGACAAAAATTGGAAAATTTTTAAGGGACTTTGAAAAAATTTCAACTGGAATTTTAGCATTTTTTTGACGTGAACTTGTAAACATGTGGACATGGATTTTGAAAATTCTAGAGAGAATTTTAAAAGCTTCAACAGAATTTCAACAATTTTGAGAGGGATTTGAAAAGTTTCAATGGGAATGGGAAGAACTGGGACAAAAATGGGAAAATTTTTAAGGGACTTTGAAAAAATTTCAACTGGAATTTTAGCCATTTTTTGACGTGAAATTGTAAACATGTGGACATGGATTTTGAAAATTCTAGAGAGAATTTTAAAAGCTTCAACAGAATTTCAACAATTTTGAGAGGGATTTGAAAAGTTTCAATGGGAATGGGAAGAATTGGGACAAAAATTGGAAAATTTTTAAGGGACTTTGAAAAAATTTCAACTGGAATTTTAGCCATTTTTTTATGTGAAATTGTAAACATGTGGACATGGATTTTGAAAATTCTAGAGAGAATTTTAAAAGCTTCAACAGAATTTCAACAATTTTGAGAGGGATTTGAAAAGTTTCAATGGGAATGGGAAGAATTGGGACAAAAATTGGAAAATTTTTAAGGGACTTTGAAAAAATTTCAACTGGAATTTTAGCATTTTTTTGACGTGAACTTGTAAACATGTGGACATGGATTTTGAAAATTCTAGAGAGAATTTTAAAAGCTTCAACAGAATTTCAACAATTTTGAGAGGGATTTGAAAAGTTTCAATGGGAATGGGAAGAATTGGGACAAAAATTGGAAAATTTTTAAGGGACTTTGAAAAAATTTCAACTGGAATTTTAGCCATTTTTTGACGTGAAATTGTAAACATGTGGACATGGATTTTGAAAATTCTAGAGAAAATTTTAAAAGCTTCAACAGAATTTCAACAATTTTGAGAGGGATTTGAAAAGTTTCAATGGGAATGGGAAGAATTGGGACAAAAATTGGAAAATTTTTAAGGGACTTTGAAAAAATTTCAACTGGAATTTCAGCAATTTTTTGACGTGAACTTGTAAACATGTGGACATGGATTTTGAAAATTCTAGAGAGAATTTTAAAAGCTTCAACAGAATTTCAACAATTTTGAGAGGGATTTGAAAAGTTTCAATGGGAATGGGAAGAATTAGGACAAAAATTGGAAAATTTTTAAGGGACTTTGAAAAAATTTCAACTGGAATTTTAGCCATTTTTTGACATGAAATTGTAAACATGTGGACATGGATTTTGAAAATTCTAGAGAGAATTTTAAAAGCTTCAAGAGAATTTCAACAATTTTGAGAGGGATTTGAAAAGTTTCAATGGGAATGGGAAGAATTGGGACAAAAATTGGAAAATTTTTAAGGGACTTTGAAAAAATTTCAACTGGAATTTTAGCAATTTTTTGACGTGAAATTGTAAACATGTGGACATGGATTTTGAAAATTCTAGAGAGAATTTTAAAAGCTTCAACAGAATTTCTATAATTTTGAGAGGGATTTGAAAAGTTTCAATGGGAATGGGAAGAATTGGGACAAAAATTGGAAAATTTTTAAGGGACTTTGAAAAAATTTCAACTGGAATTTCAGCAATTTTTTGACGTGAAATTGTAAACATGTGGACATGGATTTTGAAAATTCTAGAGAGAATTTTAAAAGCTTCAACAGAATTTCAACAATTTTGAGAGGGATTTGAAAAGTTTCAATGGGAATGGGAAGAATTGGGACAAAAATTGGAAAATTTTTCAGGGACTTTGAAAAAATTTCAACTGGAATTTTAGCCATTTTTTGACGTGAAATTGTAAACATGTGGACATGGATTTTGAAAATTCTAGAGAGAATTTTAAAAGCTTCAACAGAATTTTGACAATTTTGAGAGAGATTTGAAAAGTTTCAATGGGAATGGGAAGAACTGGGACAAAAATTGGAAAATTTTTAAGGGACTTTGAAAAAATTTCAACTGGAATTTTAGCCATTTTTTGACGTGAAATTGTAAACATGTGGACATGGATTTTGAAAATTCTAGAGAGAATTTTAAAAGCTTCAACAGAATTTCAACAATTTTGAGATGGATTTGAAAAGTTTCAATGGGAATGGGAAGAATTGGGACAAAAATTGGAAAATTTTTAAGGGACTTTGAAAAATGTCAACTGGAATTTTAGCCATTTTTTTATGTGAAATTGTAAACATGTGGACATGGATTTTGAAAATTCTAGAGAGAATTTTAAAAGCTTCAACAGAATTTCAACAATTTTGAGAGGGATTTGAAAAGTTTCAAGGGGAATGGGAAGAATTGGGACAAAAATTGGAAAATTTTTAAGGGACTTTGAAAAAATTTCAACTGGAATTTTAGCAATTTTTTGACGTGAACTTGTAAACATGTGGACATGGATTTTGAAAATTCTAGAGAGAATTTTAAAAGCTTCAACAGAATTTCAACAATTATGAGAGGGATTTGAAAAGTTTCAATGGGAATGGGAAGAATTGGGACAAAAATTGGAAAATTTTTCAGGGACTTTGAAAAAATTTCAACTGGAATTTTAGCAATTTTTTGACGTGAAATTGTAAACATGTGGACATGGATTTTGAAAATTCTAGAGAGAATTTTAAAAGCTTCAAGAGAATTTCAACAATTTTGAGAGAGATTTGAAAAGTTACAATGGGAATGGGAAGAATTGGGACAAAAATTGGAAAATTTTGAAGGGACTTTGAAAAAATTTCAACTGGAATTTTAGCCATTTTTTTATGTGAAATTGTAAACATGTGGACATGGATTTTGAAAATTCTAGAGAGAATTTTAAAAGCTTCAACAGAATTTCAACAATTTTGAGAGGGATTTGAAAAGTTTCAATGGGAATGGGAAGAATTGGGACAAAAATTGGAAAATTTTTAAGGGACTTTGAAAAAATTTCAACTGGAATTTCAGCAATTTTTTGACGTGAAATTGTAAACATGTGGACATGGATTTTAAAAATTCTAGAGAGAATTTTAAAAGCTTCAAGAGAATTTCAACAATTTTGAGAGGGATTTGAAAAGTTTCAATGGGAATGGGAAGAATTGGGACAAAAATTGGAAAATTTTTAAGGGACTTTGAAAAAATTTCAACTGGAATTTTAGCCATTTTTTGACGTGAAATTGTAAACATGTGGACATGGATTTTGAAAATTCTAGAGAGAATTTTAAAAGCTTCAACAGAATTTCGATAATTTTGAGAGGGATTTGAAAAGTTTCAATGGGAATGGGAAGAACTGGGACAAAAATTGGAAAATTTTTAAGGGACTTTGAAAAAATTTCAACTGGAATTTTAGCCATTTTTTGACGTGAAATTGTAAACATGTGGACATGGATTTTGAAAATTCTAGAGAGAATTTTAAAAGCTTCAACAGAATTTCAACAATTTTGAGAGGGATTTGAAAAGTTTCAATGGGAATGGGAAGAATTAGGACAAAAATTGGAAAATTTTTAAGGGACTTTGAAAAAATTTCAACTGGAATTTTAGCATTTTTTTGACGTGAACTTGTAAACATGTGGACATGGATTTTGAAAATTCTAGAGAGAATTTTAAAAGCTTCAACAGAATTTCAACAATTTTGAGAGGGATTTGAAAAGTTTCAATGGGAATGGGAAGAATTGGGACAAAAGTGGGAAAATTTTTAAGGGACTTTGAAAAAATGTCAACTGGAATTTTAGCCATTTTTTTATGTGAAATTGTAAACATGTGGACATGGATTTTGAAAATTCTAGAGAGAATTTTAAAAGATTCAACAGAATTTCAACAGTTTTGAGAGGGATTTGAAAAGTTTCAATGGGAATGGGAAGAATTGGGACAAAAATTGGAAAATTTTTAAGGGACTTTGAAAAAATTTCAGCTGGAATTTTAGCAATTTTTTGACGTGAAATTGTAAACATGTGGACATGGATTTTGAAAATTCTAGAGAGAATTTTAAAAGATTCAACAGAATTTCTATAATTTTGAGAGGGATTTGAAAAGTTTCAATGGGAATGGGAAGAATTGGGACAAAAATTGGAAAATTTTTAAGGGACTTTGAAAAAATTTCAACTGGAATTTTAGCAATTTTTTGACGTGAACTTGTAAACATGTGGACATGGATTTTGAAAATTCTAGAGAGAATTTTAAAAGCTTCAACAGAATTTCGACAATTTTGAGAGGGATTTGAAAAGTTTCAATGGGAATGGGAAGAATTGGGACAAAAATTGGAAAATTTTTAAGGGACTTTGAAAAAATTTCAACTGGAATTTTAGCCATTTTTTGACGTGAACTTGTAAACATGTGGACATGGATTTTGAAAATTCTAGAGAGAATTTTAAAAGCTTCAACAGAATTTCGACAATTTTGAGAGGGATTTGAAAAGTTTCAATGGGAATGGGAAGAACTGGGACAAAAATTGGAAAATTTTTAAGGGACTTTGAAAAAATTTCAACTGGAATTTTAGCCATTTTTTGACGTGAAATTGTAAACATGTGGCCATGGATTTTGAAAATTCTAGAGAGAATTTTAAAAGCTTCAACAGAATTTCAACAATTTTGAGAGGGATTTGAAAAGTTTCAATGGGAATGGGAAGAATTGGGACAAAAATTGGAAAATTTTGAAGGGACTTTGAAAAAATTTCAACTGGAATTTTAGCCATTTTTTGACGTGAAATTGTAAACATGTGGACATGGATTTTGAAAATTCTAGAGAGAATTTTAAAAGCTTCAACAGAATTTCAACAATTTTGAGAGGGATTTGAAAAGTTTCAAGGGGAATGGGAAGAATTGGGACAAAAATTGGAAAATTTTTAAGGGACTTTGAAAAAATTTCAACTGGAATTTTAGCCATTTTTTGACGTGAAATTGTAAACATGTGGACATGGATTTTGAAAATTCTAGAGAGAATTTTAAAAGCTTCAACAGAATTTCAACAATTTTGAGAGGGATTTGAAAAGTTTCAAGGGGAATGGGAAGAATTGGGACAAAAATTGGAAAATTTTTAAGGGACTGAAAAAATTTCAACTGGAATTTTAGCAATTTTTTGATGTGAAATTGTAAACATGTGGACATGGATTTTGAAAATTCTAGAGAGAATTTTAAAAGCTTCAAGAGAATTTCAGCAATTTTGAGAGGGATTTGAAAAGTTTCAATGGGAATGGGAAGAATTGGGACAAAAATTGGAAAATTTTTAAGGGACTTTGAAAAAATGTCAACTGGAATTTTAGCCATTTTTTGACGTGAAATTGTAAACATGTGGACATGGATTTTGAAAATTCTAGAGAGAATTTTAAAAGCTTCAACAGAATTTCTATAATTTTGAGAGGGATTTGAAAAGTTTCAATGGGAATGGGAAGAATTGCGACAAAAATTGGAAAATTTTTTAGGGACTTTGAAAAAATTTCAACTGGAATTTCAGCAATTTTTTGACGTGAAATTGTAAACATGTGGACATGGATTTTGAAAATTCTAGAGAGAATTTTAAAAGCTTCAACAGAATTTCAACAATTTTGAGAGGGATTTGAAAAGTTTCAATGGGAATGGGAAGAATTGGGACAAAAATGGGAAAATTTTTAAGGGACTTTGAAAAAATTTCAACTGGAATTTTAGCCATTTTTTGACGTGAACTTGTAAACATGTGGACATGGATTTTGAAAATGCTAGAGAGAATTTTAAAGGCTTCAACAGAATTTCGATAATTTTGAGAGGGATTTGAAAAGTTTCAATGGGAATGGGAAGAACTGGGACAAAAATTGGAAAATTTTTAAGGGACTTTGAAAAAATTTCAACTGGAATTTTAGCCATTTTTTGACGTGAAATTGTAAACATGTGGACATGGATTTTGAAAATTGTAGAGAGAATTTTAAAAGCTTCAACAGAATTTCAACAATTTTGAGAGGGATTTGAAAAGTTTCAATGGGAATGGGAAGAATTGGGACAAAAATTGGAAAATTTTTAAGGGACTTTGAAAAAATTTCAACTGGAATTTTAGCAATTTTTTTATGTGAAATTGTAAACATGTGGACATGGATTTTGAAAATTCTAGAGAGAATTTTAAAAGCTTCAACAGAATTTCAACAATTTTGAGAGGGATTTGAAAAGTTTCAATGGGAATGGGAAGAATTGGGACAAAAATTGGAAAATTTTTAAGGGACTTTGAAAAAATTTCAACTGGAATTTTAGCATTTTTTTGACGTGAACTTGTAAACATGTGGACATGGATTTTGAAAATTCTAGAGAGAATTTTAAAAGCTTCAACAGAATTTCAACAATTTTGAGAGGGATTTGAAAAGTTTCAATGGGAATGGGAAGAATTGGGACAAAAATGGGAAAATTTTTAAGGGACTTTGAAAAAATGTCAACTGGAATTTTAGCCATTTTTTGACGTGAAATTGTAAACATGTGGACATGGATTTTGAAAATTCTAGAGAGAATTTTAAAAGATTCAACAGAATTTCTATAATTTTGAGAGGGATTTGAAAAGTTTCAATGGGAATGGGAAGAATTGGGACAAAAATTGGAAAATTTTTAAGGGACTTTGAAAAAATTTCAACTGGAATTTTAGCAATTTTTTGACGTGAACTTGTAAACATGTGGACATGGATTTTGAAAATTCTAGAGAGAATTTTAAAAGCTTCAACAGAATTTCAACAATTTTGAGAGGGATTTGAAAAGTTTCAATGGGAATGGGAAGAATTGGGACAAAAATTGGAAAATTTTTAAGGGACTTTGAAAAAATTTCAACTGGAATTTTAGCCATTTTTTGACGTGAAATTGTAAACATGTGGACATGGATTTTGAAAATTCTAGAGAAAATTTTAAAAGCTTCAACAGAATTTCAACAATTTTGAGAGGGATTTGAAAAGTTTCAATGGGAATGGGAAGAATTGGGACAAAAATTGGAAAATTTTTAAGGGACTTTGAAAAAATTTCAACTGGAATTTCAGCAATTTTTTGACGTGAACTTGTAAACATGTGGACATGGATTTTGAAAATTCTAGAGAGAATTTTAAAAGCTTCAACAGAATTTCAACAATTTTGAGAGGGATTTGAAAAGTTTCAATGGGAATGGGAAGAACTAGGACAAAAATTGGAAAATTTTTAAGGGACTTTGAAAAAATTTCAGCTGGAATTTTAGCCATTTTTTGACATGAAATTGTAAACATGTGGACATGGATTTTGAAAATTCTAGAGAGAATTTTAAAAGCTTCAAGAGAATTTCAGCAATTTTTAGAGGGATTTGAAAAGTTTCAATGGGAATGGGAAGAATTGGGACAAAAATTGGAAAATTTTTAAGGGACTTTGAAAAAATTTCAACTGGAATTTTAGCAATTTTTTTACGTGAAATTGTAAACATGTGGACATGGATTTTGAAAATTCTAGAGAGAATTTTAAAAGCTTCAACAGAATTTCTATAATTTTGAGAGGGATTTGAAAAGTTTCAATGGGAATGGGAAGAATTGGGACAAAAATTGGAAAATTTTTAAGGGACTTTGAAAAAATTTCAACTGGAATTTCAGCAATTTTTTGACGTGAAATTGTAAACATGTGGACATGGATTTTGAAAATTCTAGAGAGAATTTTAAAAGCTTCAACAGAATTTCAACAATTTTGAGAGGGATTTGAAAAGTTTCAATGGGAATGGGAAGAATTGGGACAAAAATTGGAAAATTTTTAAGGGACTTTGAAAAAATTTCAACTGGAATTTTAGCCATTTTTTGACGTGAAATTGTAAACATGTGGACATGGATTTTGAAAATTCTAGAGAGAATTTTAAAAGCTTCAACAGAATTTTGACAATTTTGAGAGAGATTTGAAAAGTTTCAATGGGAATGGGAAGAACTGGGACAAAAATTGGAAAATTTTTAAGGGACTTTGAAAAAATTTCAACTGGAATTTTAGCCATTTTTTGACGTGAAATTGTAAACATGTGGACATGGATTTTGAAAATTCTAGAGAGAATTTTAAAAGCTTCAACAGAATTTCAACAATTTTGAGATGGATTTGAAAAGTTTCAATGGGAATGGGAAGAATTGGGACAAAAATTGGAAAATTTTTAAGGGACTTTGAAAAAATGTCAACTGGAATTTTAGCCATTTTTTTATGTGAAATTGTAAACATGTGGACATGGATTTTGAAAATTCTAGAGAGAATTTTAAAAGCTTCAACAGAATTTCAACAATTTTGAGAGGGATTTGAAAAGTTTCAAGGGGAATGGGAAGAATTGGGACAAAAATTGGAAAATTTTTAAGGGACTTTGAAAAAATTTCAACTGGAATTTTAGCAATTTTTTGACGTGAACTTGTAAACATGTGGACATGGATTTTGAAAATTCTAGAGAGAATTTTAAAAGCTTCAACAGAATTTCAACAATTATGAGAGGGATTTGAAAAGTTTCAATGGGAATGGGAAGAATTGGGACAAAAATTGGAAAATTTTTCAGGGACTTTGAAAAAATTTCAACTGGAATTTTAGCAATTTTTTGACGTGAAATTGTAAACATGTGGACATGGATTTTGAAAATTCTAGAGAGAATTTTAAAAGCTTCAAGAGAATTTCAACAATTTTGAGAGAGATTTGAAAAGTTTCAATGGGAATGGGAAGAATTGGGACAAAAATTGGAAAATTTTGAAGGGACTTTGAAAAAATTTCAACTGGAATTTTAGCCATTTTTTTATGTGAAATTGTAAACATGTGGACATGGATTTTGAAAATTCTAGAGAGAATTTTAAAAGCTTCAAGAGAATTTCAACAATTTTGAGAGGGATTTGAAAAGTTTCAATGGGAATGGGAAGAATTGGGACAAAAATTGGAAAATTTTTAAGGGACTTTGAAAAAATTTCAACTGGAATTTCAGCAATTTTTTGACGTGAAATTGTAAACATGTGGACATGGATTTTAAAAATTCTAGAGAGAATTTTAAAAGCTTCAAGAGAATTTCAACAATTTTGAGAGGGATTTGAAAAGTTTCAATGGGAATGGGAAGAATTGGGACAAAAATTGGAAAATTTTTAAGGGACTTTGAAAAAATTTCAACTGGAATTTTAGCCATTTTTTGACGTGAAATTGTAAACATGTGGACATGGATTTTGAAAATTCTAGAGAGAATTTTAAAAGCTTCAACAGAATTTCAACAATTTTGAGAGGGATTTGAAAAGTTTCAAGGGGAATGGGAAGAATTAGGACAAAAATTGGAAAATTTTTAAGGGACTTTGAAAAAATTTCAACTGGAATTTCAGCAATTTTTTGACGTGAACTTGTAAACATGTGGACATGGATTTTGAAAATTCTAGAGAGAATTTTAAAAGCTTCAACAGAATTTCAACAATTTTGAGAGGGATTTGAAAAGTTTCAATGGGAATGGGAAGAATTAGGACAAAAATTGGAAAATTTTTAAGGGACTTTGAAAAAATTTCAACTGGAATTTTAGCAATTTTTTGACGTGAAATTGTAAACATGTGGACATGGATTTTGAAAATTCTAGAGAGAATTTTAAAAGCTTCAACAGAATTTCAGCAATTTTGAGAGGGATTTGAAAAGTTTCAATGGGAATGGGAAGAATTGGGACAAAAATTGGAAAATTTTTAAGGGACTTTGAAAAAATTTCAACTGGAATTTTAGCAATTTTTTTATGTGAAATTGTAAACATGTGGACATGGATTTTGAAAATTCTAGAGAGAATTTTAAAAGCTTCAACAGAATTTCTATAATTTTGAGAGGGATTTGAAAAGTTTCAATGGGAATGGGAAGAATTGGGACAAAAATTGGAAAATTTTGAAGGGACTTTGAAAAAATTTCAACTGGAATTTCAGCAATTTTTTGATGTGAAATTGTAAACATGTGGACATGGATTTTGAAAATTCTAGAGAGAATTTTAAAAGCTTCAACAGAATTTCAACAATTTTGAGAGGGATTTGAAAAGTTTCAATGGGAATGGGAAGAATTGGGACAAAAATTGGAAAATTTTTAAGGGACTTTGAAAAAATTTCAACTGGAATTTTAGCCATTTTTTTACGTGAAATTGTAAACATGTGGACATGGATTTTGAAAATTCTAGAGAGAATTTTAAAAGCTTCAACAGAATTTCAACAATTTTGAGAGGGATTTGAAAAGTTTCAATGGGAATGGGAAGAATTGGGACAAAAATTGGAAAACTTTTAAGGGACTTTGAAAAAATGTCAACTGGAATTTTAGCCATTTTTTGACGTGAAATTGTAAACATGTGGACATGGATTTTGAAAATTCTAGAGAGAATTTTAAAAGATTCAACAGAATTTCTATAATTTTGAGAGGGATTTGAAAAGTTTCAATGGGAATGGGAAGAATTGGGACAAAAATTGGAAAATTTTTAAGGGACTTTGAAAAAATTTCAACTGGAATTTTAGCAATTTTTTGACGTGAACTTGTAAACATGTGGACATGGATTTTGAAAATTCTAGAGAGAATTTTAAAAGCTTCAACAGAATTTCAACAATTTTGAGAGGGATTTGAAAAGTTTCAATGGGAATGGGAAGAATTGGGACAAAAATTGGAAAATTTTTAAGGGACTTTGAAAAAATTTCAACTGGAATTTTAGCCATTTTTTGACGTGAACTTGTAAACATGTGGACATGGATTTTGAAAATTCTAGAGAGAATTTTAAAAGCTTCAACAGAATTTCGACAATTTTGAGAGGGATTTGAAAAGTTTCAATGGGAATGGGAAGAATTGGGACAAAAATTGGAAAATTTTTAAGGGACTTTGAAAAAATTTCAACTGGAATTTTAGCCATTTTTTGACGTGAAATTGTAAACATGTGGACATGGATTTTGAAAATTCTAGAGAGAATTTTAAAAGCTTCAACAGAATTTCAACAATTTTGAGAGGGATTTGAAAAGTTTCAAGGGGAATGGGAAGAATTGGGACAAAAATTGGAAAATTTTTAAGGGACTTTGAAAAAATTTCAACTGGAATTTTAGCCATTTTTTGACGTGAAATTGTAAACATGTGGACATGGATTTTGAAAATGCTAGAGAGAATTTTAAAAGATTCAACAGAATTTCGATAATTTTGAGAGGGATTTGAAAAGTTTCAATGGGAATGGGAAGAACTGGGACAAAAATTGGAAAATTTTTAAGGGACTTTGAAAAAATTTCAACTGGAATTTTAGCCATTTTTTGACGTGAAATTGTAAACATGTGGACATGGATTTTGAAAATTCTAGAGAGAATTTTAAAAGCTTCAACAGAATTTCAACAATTTTGAGAGGGATTTGAAAAGTTTCAATGGGAATGGGAAGAATTGGGACAAAAATTGGAAAATTTTTAAGGGACTTTGAAAAAATTTCAACTGGAATTTTAGCCATTTTTTTATGTGAAATTGTAAACATGTGGACATGGATTTTGAAAATTCTAGAGAGAATTTTAAAAGCTTCAACAGAATTTCAACAATTTTGAGAGGGATTTGAAAAGTTTCAATGGGAATGGGAAGAATTGGGACAAAAATTGGAAAATTTTTAAGGGACTTTGAAAAAATGTCAACTGGAATTTTAGCCATTTTTTTATGTGAAATTGTAAACATGTGGACATGGATTTTGAAAATTCTAGAGAGAATTTTAAAAGCTTCAACAGAATTTCAACAATTTTGAGAGGGATTTGAAAAGTTTCAAGGGGAATGGGAAGAATTGGGACAAAAATTGGAAAATTTTTAAGGGACTTTGAAAAAATTTCAACTGGAATTTTAGCAATTTTTTGACGTGAACTTGTAAACATGTGGACATGGATTTTGAAAATTCTAGAGAGAATTTTAAAAGCTTCAACAGAATTTCAACAATTATGAGAGGGATTTGAAAAGTTTCAATGGGAATGGGAAGAATTGGGACAAAAATTGGAAAATTTTTCAGGGACTTTGAAAAAATTTCAACTGGAATTTTAGCAATTTTTTGACGTGAAATTGTAAACATGTGGACATGGATTTTGAAAATTCTAGAGAGAATTTTAAAAGCTTCAAGAGAATTTCAACAATTTTGAGAGAGATTTGAAAAGTTTCAATGGGAATGGGAA
The DNA here is from genome assembly GCF_964273445.1 of Streptopelia decaocto. Lineage (NCBI taxonomy): Eukaryota > Metazoa > Chordata > Aves > Columbiformes > Columbidae > Streptopelia > Streptopelia decaocto. The sequence goes on from NW_028115680.1 coordinate 31,684, forward strand.
GAATTGGGACAAAAATTGGAAAATTTTGAAGGGACTTTGAAAAAATTTCAACTGGAATTTTAGCCATTTTTTTATGTGAAATTGTAAACATGTGGACATGGATTTTGAAAATTCTAGAGAGAATTTTAAAAGCTTCAAGAGAATTTCAACAATTTTGAGAGGGATTTGAAAAGTTTCAATGGGAATGGGAAGAATTGGGACAAAAATTGGAAAATTTTTAAGGGACTTTGAAAAAATTTCAACTGGAATTTCAGCAATTTTTTGACGTGAAATTGTAAACATGTGGACATGGATTTTAAAAATTCTAGAGAGAATTTTAAAAGCTTCAAGAGAATTTCAACAATTTTGAGAGGGATTTGAAAAGTTTCAATGGGAATGGGAAGAATTGGGACAAAAATTGGAAAATTTTTAAGGGACTTTGAAAAAATTTCAACTGGAATTTTAGCCATTTTTTGACGTGAAATTGTAAACATGTGGACATGGATTTTGAAAATTCTAGAGAGAATTTTAAAAGCTTCAACAGAATTTCAACAATTTTGAGAGGGATTTGAAAAGTTTCAAGGGGAATGGGAAGAATTAGGACAAAAATTGGAAAATTTTTAAGGGACTTTGAAAAAATTTCAACTGGAATTTCAGCAATTTTTTGACGTGAACTTGTAAACATGTGGACATGGATTTTGAAAATTCTAGAGAGAATTTTAAAAGCTTCAACAGAATTTCAACAATTTTGAGAGGGATTTGAAAAGTTTCAATGGGAATGGGAAGAATTAGGACAAAAATTGGAAAATTTTTAAGGGACTTTGAAAAAATTTCAACTGGAATTTTAGCAATTTTTTGACGTGAAATTGTAAACATGTGGACATGGATTTTGAAAATTCTAGAGAGAATTTTAAAAGCTTCAACAGAATTTCAGCAATTTTGAGAGGGATTTGAAAAGTTTCAATGGGAATGGGAAGAATTGGGACAAAAATTGGAAAATTTTTAAGGGACTTTGAAAAAATTTCAACTGGAATTTTAGCAATTTTTTTATGTGAAATTGTAAACATGTGGACATGGATTTTGAAAATTCTAGAGAGAATTTTAAAAGCTTCAACAGAATTTCTATAATTTTGAGAGGGATTTGAAAAGTTTCAATGGGAATGGGAAGAATTGGGACAAAAATTGGAAAATTTTGAAGGGACTTTGAAAAAATTTCAACTGGAATTTCAGCAATTTTTTGATGTGAAATTGTAAACATGTGGACATGGATTTTGAAAATTCTAGAGAGAATTTTAAAAGCTTCAACAGAATTTCAACAATTTTGAGAGGGATTTGAAAAGTTTCAATGGGAATGGGAAGAATTGGGACAAAAATTGGAAAATTTTTAAGGGACTTTGAAAAAATTTCAACTGGAATTTTAGCCATTTTTTTACGTGAAATTGTAAACATGTGGACATGGATTTTGAAAATTCTAGAGAGAATTTTAAAAGCTTCAACAGAATTTCAACAATTTTGAGAGGGATTTGAAAAGTTTCAATGGGAATGGGAAGAATTGGGACAAAAATTGGAAAACTTTTAAGGGACTTTGAAAAAATGTCAACTGGAATTTTAGCCATTTTTTGACGTGAAATTGTAAACATGTGGACATGGATTTTGAAAATTCTAGAGAGAATTTTAAAAGATTCAACAGAATTTCTATAATTTTGAGAGGGATTTGAAAAGTTTCAATGGGAATGGGAAGAATTGGGACAAAAATTGGAAAATTTTTAAGGGACTTTGAAAAAATTTCAACTGGAATTTTAGCAATTTTTTGACGTGAACTTGTAAACATGTGGACATGGATTTTGAAAATTCTAGAGAGAATTTTAAAAGCTTCAACAGAATTTCAACAATTTTGAGAGGGATTTGAAAAGTTTCAATGGGAATGGGAAGAATTGGGACAAAAATTGGAAAATTTTTAAGGGACTTTGAAAAAATTTCAACTGGAATTTTAGCCATTTTTTGACGTGAACTTGTAAACATGTGGACATGGATTTTGAAAATTCTAGAGAGAATTTTAAAAGCTTCAACAGAATTTCGACAATTTTGAGAGGGATTTGAAAAGTTTCAATGGGAATGGGAAGAATTGGGACAAAAATTGGAAAATTTTTAAGGGACTTTGAAAAAATTTCAACTGGAATTTTAGCCATTTTTTGACGTGAAATTGTAAACATGTGGACATGGATTTTGAAAATTCTAGAGAGAATTTTAAAAGCTTCAACAGAATTTCAACAATTTTGAGAGGGATTTGAAAAGTTTCAAGGGGAATGGGAAGAATTGGGACAAAAATTGGAAAATTTTTAAGGGACTTTGAAAAAATTTCAACTGGAATTTTAGCCATTTTTTGACGTGAAATTGTAAACATGTGGACATGGATTTTGAAAATGCTAGAGAGAATTTTAAAAGATTCAACAGAATTTCGATAATTTTGAGAGGGATTTGAAAAGTTTCAATGGGAATGGGAAGAACTGGGACAAAAATTGGAAAATTTTTAAGGGACTTTGAAAAAATTTCAACTGGAATTTTAGCCATTTTTTGACGTGAAATTGTAAACATGTGGACATGGATTTTGAAAATTCTAGAGAGAATTTTAAAAGCTTCAACAGAATTTCAACAATTTTGAGAGGGATTTGAAAAGTTTCAATGGGAATGGGAAGAATTGGGACAAAAATTGGAAAATTTTTAAGGGACTTTGAAAAAATTTCAACTGGAATTTTAGCCATTTTTTTATGTGAAATTGTAAACATGTGGACATGGATTTTGAAAATTCTAGAGAGAATTTTAAAAGCTTCAACAGAATTTCAACAATTTTGAGAGGGATTTGAAAAGTTTCAATGGGAATGGGAAGAATTAGGACAAAAATTGGAAAATTTTTCAGGGACTTTGAAAAAATTTCAACTGGAATTTTAGCATTTTTTTTACGTGAACTTGTAAACATGTGGACATGGATTTTGAAAATTCTAGAGAGAATTTTAAAAGCTTCAACAGAATTTCAACAATTTTGAGAGGGATTTGAAAAGTTTCAATGGGAATGGGAAGAATTGGGACAAAAATTGGAAAATTTTTAAGGGACTTTGAAAAAATTTCAACTGGAATTTTAGCCATTTTTTGACGTGAAATTGTAAACATGTGGACATGGATTTTGAAAATTCTAGAGAGAATTTTAAAAGCTTCAACAGAATTTCAACAATTTTGAGAGGGATTTGAAAAGTTTCAAGGGGAATGGGAAGAATTGGGACAAAAATTGGAAAATTTTTAAGGGACTTTGAAAAAATTTCAACTGGAATTTTAGCAATTTTTTGACGTGAAATTGTAAACATGTGGACATGGATTTTGAAAATTCTAGAGAGAATTTTAAAAGCTTCAACAGAATTTCAACAATTTAGAGAGGGATTTGAAAAGTTTCAAGGGGAATGGGAAGAATTGGGACAAAAATTGGAAAATTTTTAAGGGACTTTGAAAAAATTTCAACTGGAATTTTAGCAATTTTTTGACGTGAAATTGTAAACATGTGGACATGGATTTTGAAAATTCTAGAGAGAATTTTAAAAGCTTCAACAGAATTTCAACAATTATGAGAGGGATTTGAAAAGTTTCAATGGGAATGGGAAGAATTGGGACAAAAATTGGAAAATTTTTCAGGGACTTTGAAAAAATTTCAACTGGAATTTTAGCAATTTTTTGACGTGAAATTGTAAACATGTGGACATGGATTTTGAAAATTCTAGAGAGAATTTTAAAAGCTTCAAGAGAATTTCAACAATTTTGAGAGAGATTTGAAAAGTTTCAATGGGAATGGGAAGAATTGGGACAAAAATTGGAAAATTTTGAAGGGACTTTGAAAAAATTTCAACTGGAATTTTAGCCATTTTTTTATGTGAAATTGTAAACATGTGGACAGGGATTTTGAAAATTCTAGAGAGAATTTTAAAAGCTTCAAGAGAATTTCAACAATTTTGAGAGGGATTTGAAAAGTTTCAATGGGAATGGGAAGAATTGGGACAAAAATTGGAAAATTTTTAAGGGACTTTGAAAAAATTTCAACTGGAATTTCAGCAATTTTTTGACGTGAAATTGTAAACATGTGGACATGGATTTTAAAAATTCTAGAGAGAATTTTAAAAGCTTCAAGAGAATTTCAACAATTTTGAGAGGGATTTGAAAAGTTTCAATGGGAATGGGAAGAATTGGGACAAAAATTGGAAAATTTTTAAGGGACTTTGAAAAAATTTCAACTGGAATTTTAGCCATTTTTTGACGTGAAATTGTAAACATGTGGACATGGATTTTGAAAATTCTAGAGAGAATTTTAAAAGCTTCAACAGAATTTCGATAATTTTGAGAGGGATTTGAAAAGTTTCAATGGGAATGGGAAGAACTGGGACAAAAATTGGAAAATTTTTAAGGGACTTTGAAAAAATTTCAACTGGAATTTTAGCCATTTTTTGACGTGAAATTGTAAACATGTGGACATGGATTTTGAAAATTCTAGAGAGAATTTTAAAAGCTTCAACAGAATTTCAACAATTTTGAGAGGGATTTGAAAAGTTTCAATGGGAATGGGAAGAATTAGGACAAAAATTGGAAAATTTTTAAGGGACTTTGAAAAAATTTCAACTGGAATTTTAGCCATTTTTTGACGTGAAATTGTAAACATGTGGACATGGATTTTGAAAATTCTAGAGAGAATTTTAAAAAGCTTCAACAGAATTTCAACAATTTTGAGAGGGATTTGAAAAGTTTCAATGGGAATGGGAAGAATTAGGACAAAAATTGGAAAATTTTTAAGGGACTTTGAAAAAATTTCAACTGGAATTTTAGCATTTTTTTGACGTGAACTTGTAAACATGTGGACATGGATTTTGAAAATTCTAGAGAGAATTTTAAAAGCTTCAACAGAATTTCAACAATTTTGAGAGGGATTTGAAAAGTTTCAATGGGAATGGGAAGAATTGGGACAAAAATGGGAAAATTTTTAAGGGACTTTGAAAAAATGTCAACTGGAATTTTAGCCATTTTTTTATGTGAAATTGTAAACATGTGGACATGGATTTTGAAAATTCTAGAGAGAATTTTAAAAGATTCAACAGAATTTCAACAGTTTTGAGAGGGATTTGAAAAGTTTCAATGGGAATGGGAAGAATTGGGACAAAAATTGGAAAAATTTTTAAGGGACTTTGAAAAAATTTCAGCTGGAATTTTAGCAATTTTTTGACGTGAAATTGTAAACATGTGGACATGGATTTTGAAAATTCTAGAGAGAATTTTAAAAGATTCACAGAATTTCTATAATTTTGAGAGGGATTTGAAAAGTTTCAATGGGAATGGGAAGAATTGGGACAAAAATTGGAAATTTTTAAGGGACTTTGAAAAAATTTCAACTGGAATTTTAGCAATTTTTTGACGTGAACTTGTAAACATGTGGACATGGATTTTGAAAATTCTAGAGAGAATTTTAAAAGCTTCAACAGAATTTCGACAATTTTGAGAGGGATTTGAAAAGTTTCAATGGGAATGGGAAGAATTGGGACAAAATTGGAAAATTTTTAAGGGACTTTGAAAAATTTCAACTGGAATTTTAGCCATTTTTTGACGTGAACTTGTAAACATGTGGACATGGATTTTGAAAATTCTAGAGAGAATTTAAAAGCTTCAACAGAATTTCGACAATTTTGAGAGGGATTTGAAAAGTTTCAATGGGAATGGGAAGAACTGGGACAAAAAATTGGAAAATTTTTAAGGGACTTTGAAAAAATTTCAACTGGAATTTTAGCCATTTTTTGACGTGAAATTGTAAACATGTGGCCATGGATTTTGAAAATTCTAGAGAGAATTTTAAAAGCTTCAACAGAATTTCAACAATTTTGAGAGGGATTTGAAAAGTTTCAATGGGAATGGGAAGAATTGGGACAAAAATTGGAAAATTTTGAAGGGACTTTGAAAAAATTTCAACTGGAATTTTAGCCATTTTTTGACGTGAAATTGTAAACATGTGGACATGGATTTTGAAAATTCTAGAGAGAATTTTAAAAGCTTCAACAGAATTTCGACAATTTTGAGAGGGATTTGAAAGTTTCAAGGGGAATGGGAAGAATTGGGACAAAAATTGGAAAATTTTTAAGGGACTTTGAAAAAATTTCAACTGGAATTTTAGCCATTTTTTGACGTGAACTTGTAAACATGTGGACATGGATTTTGAAAATTCTAGAGAGAATTTTAAAAGCTTCAACAGAATTTCGACAATTTTGAGAGGGATTTGAAAAGTTTCAATGGGAATGGAAGAACTGGGACAAAAATTGGAAAATTTTAAGGGACTTTGAAAAAATTTCAACTGGAATTTTAGCCATTTTTTGACGTGAAATTGTAAACATGTGGCCATGGATTTTGAAAATTCTAGAGAGAATTTTAAAAGCTTCAACAGAATTTCAACAATTTGAGAGGGATTTGAAAAGTTTCAATGGGAATGGGAAGAATTGGGACAAAAATTGGAAAATTTTGAAGGGACTTTGAAAAAATTTCAACTGGAATTTTAGCCATTTTTTGACGTGAAATTGTAAACATGTGGACATGGATTTTGAAAATTCTAGAGAGAATTTTAAAAGCTTCAACAGAATTTCAACAATTTTGAGAGGGATTTGAAAAGTTTCAAGGGGAATGGGAAGAATTGGGACAAAAATTGGAAAATTTTTAAGGGACTTTGAAAAAATTTCAACTGGAATTTTAGCCATTTTTTGACGTGAAATTGTAAACATGTGGACATGGATTTTGAAAATTCTAGAGAGAATTTTAAAAGCTTCAACAGAATTTCAACAATTTTGAGAGGGATTTGAAAAGTTTCAAGGGGAATGGGAAGAATTGGGACAAAAATTGGAAAATTTTTAAGGGACTGAAAAAATTTCAACTGGAATTTTAGCAATTTTTTGACGTGAAATTGTAAACATGTGGAAATGGATTTTGAAAATTCTAGAGAGAATTTTAAAAGCTTCAAGAGAATTTCAGCAATTTTGAGAGGATTTGAAAAGTTTCAATGGGAATGGGAAGAATTGGGACAAAAATTGGAAAATTTTTAAGGGACTTTGAAAAAATGTCAACTGGAATTTTAGCCATTTTTTGACGTGAAATTGTAAACATGTGGACATGGATTTTGAAAATTCTAGAGAGAATTTTAAAAGCTTCAACAGAATTTCTATAATTTTGAGAGGGATTTGAAAAGTTTCAATGGGAATGGGAAGAATTGCGACAAAAATTGGAAAATTTTTTAGGGACTTTGAAAAAATTTCAACTGGAATTTCAGCAATTTTTTGACGTGAAATTGTAAACATGTGGACATGGATTTTGAAAATTCTAGAGAGAATTTTAAAAGCTTCAACAGAATTTCAACAATTTTGAGAGGGATTTGAAAAGTTTCAATGGGAATGGGAAGAATTGGGACAAAAATGGGAAAATTTTTAAGGGACTTTGAAAAAATTTCAACTGGAATTTTAGCCATTTTTGACGTGAACTTGTAAACATGTGGACATGGATTTTGAAAATGCTAGAGAGAATTTTAAAGGCTTCAACAGAATTTCGATAATTTTGAGAGGGATTTGAAAAGTTTCAATGGGAATGGGAAGAACTGGGACAAAAATTGGAAAATTTTTAAGGGACTTTGAAAAATTTCAACTGGAATTTTAGCCATTTTTTGACGTGAAATTGTAAACATGTGGACATGGATTTTGAAAATTGTAGAGAGAATTTTAAAAGCTTCAACAGAATTTCAACAATTTTGAGAGGGATTTGAAAAGTTTTCAATGGGAATGGGAAGAATTGGGACAAAAATTGGAAAATTTTTAAGGGACTTTGAAAAAATTTCAACTGGAATTTTAGCCATTTTTTTATGTGAAATTGTAAACATGTGGACATGGATTTTGAAAATTCTAGAGAGAATTTTAAAAGCTTCAACAGAATTTCAACAATTTTGAGAGGGATTTGAAAAGTTTCAATGGGAATGGGAAGAATTGGGACAAAAATTGGAAAATTTTTAAGGGACTTTGAAAAAATTTCAACTGGAATTTTAGCATTTTTTTGACGTGAACTTGTAAACATGTGGACATGGATTTTGAAAATTCTAGAGAGAATTTTAAAAGCTTCAACAGAATTTCAACAATTTTGAGAGGGATTTGAAAAGTTTCAATGGGAATGGGAAGAATTGGGACAAAAATGGGAAAATTTTTAAGGGACTTTGAAAAAATGTCAACTGGAATTTTAGCCATTTTTTGACGTGAAATTGTAAACATGTGGACATGGATTTTGAAAATTCTAGAGAGAATTTAAAAGATTCAACAGAATTTCTATAATTTTGAGAGGGATTTGAAAAGTTTCAATGGGAATGGGAAGAATTGGGACAAAAATTGGAAAATTTTTAAGGGACTTTGAAAAATTTCAACTGGAATTTTAGCAATTTTTTGACGTGAACTTGTAAACATGTGGACATGGATTTTGAAAATTCTAGAGAGAATTTTAAAAGCTTCAACAGAATTTCAACAATTTTGAGAGGGATTTGAAAAGTTTCAATGGGAATGGGAAGAATTGGGACAAAAATTGGAAAATTTTTAAGGGACTTTGCAAAAATTTCAACTGGAATTTTAGCCATTTTTTGACGTGAAATTGTAAACATGTGGACATGGATTTTGAAAATTCTAGAGAAAATTTTAAAAGCTTCAACAGAATTTCAACAATTTTGAGAGGGATTTGAAAAGTTTCAATGGGAATGGGAAGAATTGGGACAAAAATTGGAAAATTTTTAAGGGACTTTGAAAAAATTTCAACTGGAATTTCAGCAATTTTTTGACGTGAACTTGTAAACATGTGGACATGGATTTTGAAAATTCTAGAGAGAATTTTAAAAGCTTCAACAGAATTTCAACAATTTTGAGAGGGGATTTGAAAAGTTTCAATGGGAATGGGAAGAATTAGGACAAAAATTGGAAAATTTTTAAGGGACTTTGAAAAAATTTCAACTGGAATTTTAGCCATTTTTTGACATGAAATTGTAAACATGTGGACATGGATTTTGAAAATTCTAGAGAGAATTTTAAAAGCTTCAAGAGAATTTCAACAATTTTGAGAGGGATTTGAAAAGTTTCAATGGGAATGGGAAGAATTGGGACAAAAATTGGAAAATTTTTCAGGGACTTTGAAAAAATTTCAACTGGAATTTTAGCCATTTTTTGACGTGAAATTGTAAACATGTGAACAGGATTTTGAAAATTTAGAGAGAATTTTAAAAGCTTCAACAGAATTTTGACAATTTTGAGAGAGATTTGAAAAGTTTCAATGGGAATGGGAAGAATTGGGACAAAAATTGGAAAATTTTTAAGGGACTTTGAAAAAATTTCAACTGGAATTTTAGCCATTTTTTGACGTGAAATTGTAAACATGTGGACATGGATTTTGAAAATTCTAGAGAGAATTTTAAAAGCTTCAACAGAATTTCAACAATTTTGAGATGGATTTGAAAAGTTTCAATGGGAATGGGGAAGAATTGGGACAAAAATTGGAAAATTTTTAAGGGACTTTGAAAAAATGTCAACTGGAATTTTAGCCATTTTTTTATGTGAAATTGTAAACATGTGGACATGGATTTTGAAAATTCTAGAGAGAATTTTAAAAGCTTCAACAGAATTTCAACAATTTTGAGAGGGATTTGAAAAGTTTCAAGGGAATGGGAAGAATTGGGACAAAAATTGGAAAATTTTTAAGGGACTTTGAAAAAAATTTCAACTGGAATTTTAGCAATTTTTTGACGTGAACTTGTAAACATGTGGACATGGATTTTGAAATTCTAGAGAGAATTTTAAAAGCTTCAACAGAATTTCAACAATTATGAGAGGGATTTGAAAAGTTTCAATGGGAATGGGAAGAATTGGGACAAAAATTGGAAAATTTTTTCAGGACTTTGAAAAAATTTCAACTGGAATTTTAGCAATTTTTTGACGTGAAATTGTAAACATGTGGACATGGATTTTGAAAATTCTAGAGAGAATTTTAAAAGCTTCAAGAGAATTTCAACAATTTTGAGAGAGATTTGAAAAGTTTCAATGGGAATGGGAAGAATGGGACAAAAATTGGAAAATTTTGAAGGGACTTTGAAAAAATTTCAACTGGAATTTTAGCCATTTTTTTATGTGAAATTGTAAACATGTGGACATGGATTTTGAAAATTCTAGAGAGAATTTTAAAAGCTTCAAGAGAATTTCAACAATTTGAGAGGGATTTGAAAAGTTTCAATGGGAATGGGAAGAATTGGGACAAAAATTGGAAAATTTTTAAGGGACTTTGAAAAATTTCAACTGGAATTTCAGCAATTTTTTGACGTGAAATTGTAAACATGTGGACATGGATTTTAAAAATTCTAGAGAGAATTTTAAAAGCTTCAAGAGAATTTCAACAATTTTGAGAGGGATTTTAAAAGTTTCAATGGGAAGGGAAGAATTGGGACAAAAATTGGAAAATTTTTAAGGGACTTTGAAAAAATTTCAACTGGAATTTCAGCAATTTTTTGACGTGAACTTGTAAACATGTGGACATGGATTTTGAAAATTCTAGAGAGAATTTTAAAAGCTTCAACAGAATTTCAACAATTTTGAGAGGGATTTGAAAAGTTTCAATGGGAATGGGAAGAATTAGGACAAAAATTGGAAAATTTTTAAGGGACTTTGAAAAAATTTCAACTGGAATTTTAGCAATTTTTTGACGTGAAATTGTAAACATGTGGACATGGATTTTGAAAATTCTAGAGAGAATTTTAAAAGCTTCAACAGAATTTCAGCAATTTTGAGAGGGATTTGAAAAGTTTCAATGGGAATGGGAAGAATTGGGACAAAAATTGGAAAATTTTTAAGGGACTTTGAAAAAATTTCAACTGGAATTTTAGCAATTTTTTATGTGAAATTGTAAACATGTGGACATGGATTTGAAAATTCTAGAGAGAATTTTAAAAGCTTCAACAGAATTTCTATAATTTTGAGAGGGATTTGAAAAGTTTCAATGGGAATGGGAAGAATTGGGACAAAAATTGGAAAATTTTGAAGGGACTTTGAAAAAATTTCAACTGGAATTTCAGCAATTTTTTGACGTGAAATTGTAAACATGTGGACATGGATTTTGAAAATTCTAGAGAGAATTTTAAAAGCTTCAACAGAATTTCAACAATTTTGAGAGGGATTTGAAAAGTTTCAATGGGAATGGGAAGAATTGGGACAAAAATTGGAAAATTTTTAAGGGACTTTGAAAAAATTTCAACTGGAATTTTAGCCATTTTTTTACGTGAAATTGTAAACATGTGGACATGGATTTTGAAAATTCTAGAGAGAATTTTAAAAGCTTCAACAGAATTTCGATAATTTTGAGAGGGATTTGAAAAGTTTCAATGGGAATGGGAAGAACTGGGACAAAAATTGGAAAATTTTTAAGGGACTTTGAAAAAATTTCAACTGGAATTTTAGCCATTTTTTGACGTGAAATTGTAAACATGTGGACATGGATTTTGAAAATTCTAGAGAGAATTTTAAAAGCTTCAACAGAATTTCAACAATTTTGAGAGGGATTTGAAAAGTTTCAATGGGAATGGGAAGAATTGGGACAAAAATTGGAAAATTTTTAAGGGACTTTGAAAAAATTTCAACTGGAATTTTAGCCATTTTTTTATGTGAAATTGTAAACATGTGGACATGGATTTTGAAAATTCTAGAGAGAATTTTAAAAGCTTCAACAGAATTTCAACAATTTTGAGAGGGATTTGAAAAGTTTCAATGGGAATGGGAAGAATTAGGACAAAAATTGGAAAATTTTTAAGGGACTTTGAAAAAATTTCAACTGGAATTTTAGCATTTTTTTGACATGAACTTGTAAACATGTGGACATGGATTTTGAAAATTCTAGAGAGAATTTTAAAAGCTTCAACAGAATTTCAACAATTTTGAGAGGGATTTGAAAAGTTTCAATGGGAATGGGAAGAATTGGGACAAAAATGGGAAAATTTTGAAGGGACTTTGAAAAAATGTCAACTGGAATTTTAGCCATTTTTTTATGTGAAATTGTAAACATGTGGACATGGATTTTGAAAATTCTAGAGAGAATTTTAAAAGCTTCAACAGAATTTCAACAGTTTTGAGAGGGATTTGAAAAGTTTCAATGGGAATGGGAAGAATTGGGACAAAAATTGGAAAATTTTTAAGGGACTTTGAAAAAATTTCAGCTGGAATTTTAGCAATTTTTTGACGTGAAATTGTAAACATGTGGACATGGATTTTGAAAATTCTAGAGAGAATTTTAAAAGATTCAACAGAATTTCTATAATTTTGAGAGGGATTTGAAAAGTTTCAATGGGAATGGGAAGAATTGGGACAAAAATTGGAAAATTTTTAAGGGACTTTGAAAAAATTTCAACTGGAATTTTAGCAATTTTTTGACGTGAACTTGTAAACATGTGGACATGGATTTTGAAAATTCTAGAGAGAATTTTAAAAGCTTCAACAGAATTTCGACAATTTTGAGAGGGATTTGAAAAGTTTCAATGGGAATGGGAAGAATTGGGACAAAAATTGGAAAATTTTTAAGGGACTTTGAAAAAATTTCAACTGGAATTTTAGCCATTTTTTGACGTGAACTTGTAAACATGTGGACATGGATTTTGAAAATTCTAGAGAGAATTTTAAAAGCTTCAACAGAATTTCAACAATTTTGAGAGGGATTTGAAAAGTTTCAAGGGGAATGGGAAGAATTGGGACAAAAATTGGAAAATTTTTAAGGGACTTTGAAAAAATTTCAACTGGAATTTTAGCAATTTTTTGACGTGAAATTGTAAACATGTGGACATGGATTTTGAAAATTCTAGAGAGAATTTTAAAAGCTTCAACAGAATTTCAACAATTTTGAGAGGGATTTGAAAAGTTTCAATGGGAATGGGAAGAATTGGGACAAAAATTGGAAAATTTTTAAGGGACTTTGAAAAAATTTCAACTGGAATTTTAGCCATTTTTTGACGTGAAATTGTAAACATGTGGACATGGATTTTGAAAATTCTAGAGAGAATTTTAAAAGCTTCAACAGAATTTCAACAATTTGGAGAGGGATTTGAAAAGTTTCAATGGGAATGGGAAGAATTGGGACAAAAATTGGAAAATTTTGAAGGGACTTTGAAAAAATTTCAACTGGAATTTCAGCAATTTTTTGACGTGAAATTGTAAACATGTGGACATGGATTTTGAAAATTCTAGAGAGAATTTTAAAAGCTTCAACAGAATTTCAACAATTTTGAGAGGGATTTGAAAAGTTTCAATGGGAATGGGAAGAATTGGGACAAAAATTGGAAAATTTTTAAGGGACTTTGAAAAAATTTCAACTGGAATTTTAGCCATTTTTTGACGTGAACTTGTAAACATGTGGACATGGATTTTGAAAATGCTAGAGAGAATTTTAAAAGATTCAACAGAATTTCGATAATTTTGAGAGGGATTTGAAAAGTTTCAATGGGAATGGGAAGAACTGGGACAAAAATTGGAAAATTTTTAAGGGACTTTGAAAAAATTTCAACTGGAATTTTAGCCATTTTTTGACGTGAAATTGTAAACATGTGGACATGGATTTTGAAAATTCTAGAGAGAATTTTAAAAGCTTCAACAGAATTTCAACAATTTTGAGAGGGATTTGAAAAGTTTCAATGGGAATGGGAAGAATTGGGACAAAAATTGGAAAATTTTTAAGGGACTTTGAAAAAATTTCAACTGGAATTTTAGCCATTTTTTTATGTGAAATTGTAAACATGTGGACATGGATTTTGAAAATTCTAGAGAGAATTTTAAAAGCTTCAACAGAATTTCAACAATTTTGAGAGGGATTTGAAAAGTTTCAATGGGAATGGGAAGAATTAGGACAAAAATTGGAAAATTTTTAAGGGACTTTGAAAAAATTTCAACTGGAATTTTAGCATTTTTTTGACGTGAACTTGTAAACATGTGGACATGGATTTTGAAAATTCTAGAGAGAATTTTAAAAGCTTCAAGAGAATTTCAACAATTTTGAGAGGGATTTGAAAAGTTTCAATGGGAATGGGAAGAATTGGGACAAAAATTGGAAAATTTTTAAGGGACTTTGAAAAAATTTCAACTGGAATTTTAGCCATTTTTTGACGTGAAATTGTAAACATGTGGACATGGATTTTGAAAATTCTAGAGAGAATTTTAAAAGCTTCAACAGAATTTCAACAATTTTGAGAGGGATTTGAAAAGTTTCAAGGGGAATGGGAAGAATTGGGACAAAAATTGGAAAATTTTTAAGGGACTTTGAAAAAATTTAGCAATTTTTTGACGTGAAATTGTAAACATGTGGACATGGATTTTGAAAATTCTAGAGAGAATTTTAAAAGCTTCAACAGAATTTCAACAATTTGGAGAGGGATTTGAAAAGTTTCAATGGGAATGGGAAGAATTGGGACAAAAATTGGAAAATTTTGAAGGGACTGAAAAAATTTCAACTGGAATTTTAGCCATTTTTTTACGTGAAATTGTAAACATGTGGACATGGATTTTGAAAATTCTAGAGAGAATTTTAAAAGCTTCAACAGAATTTCAACAATTTTGAGAGGGATTTGAAAAGTTTCAATGGAATGGGAAGAATTGGGACAAAAATTGGAAAATTTTTAAGGGACTTTGAAAAAATTTCAACTGGAATTTTAGCCATTTTTTTATGTGAAATTGTAAACATGTGGACATGGATTTTGAAAATTCTAGAGAGAATTTTAAAAGCTTCAACAGAATTTCAACAATTTTGAGAGGGATTTGAAAAGTTTCAATGGGAATGGGAAGAATTGGGACAAAAATTGGAAAATTTTTAAGGGACTTTGAAAAAATTTCAACTGGAATTTCAGCAATTTTTTGACGTGAAATTGTAAACATGTGGACATGGATTTTGAAAATTCTAGAGAGAATTTTAAAAGCTTCAAGAGAATTTCAACAATTTTGAGAGGGATTTGAAAAGTTTCAATGGGAATGGGAAGAATTGGGACAAAAATTGGATAATTTTGAAGGGACTTTGAAAAAATTTCAACTGGAATTTTAGCCATTTTTTGACGTGAACTTGTAAACATGTGGACATGGATTTTGAAAATTCTAGAGAGAATTTTAAAAGCTTCAACAGAATTTCGACAATTTTGAGAGGGATTTGAAAAGTTTCAAGGGGAATGGGAAGAATTGGGACAAAAATGGGAAAATTTTTAAGGGACTTTGAAAAAATTTCAACTGGAATTTTAGCAATTTTTTTACGTGAAATTGTAAACATGTGGACATGGATTTTGAAAATTGTAGAGAGAATTTTAAAAGCTTCAACAGAATTTCAACAATTTTGAGAGGGATTTGAAAAGTTTCAATGGGAATGGGAAGAATTGTGACGAAAACTGGAAAATTTTTAAGGGGCAGTTTGGGGCACTTATGGGGCACTTATGGGGAATTTCTGGGTCACTATGGGGCACTTAGGGGTCACTAACATGAAGTTATGGGGCACTTATGGGGAACTTGTGGGTCACTCTGGGGCACTTTGGGGTCACTATGTGGCACTTGGGGGTCACTAACAGGCAGTTATGGGGCACTTATGGGGCACTTATGGGGAACTTGTGGGTCGCTATGGGGCACTTGGGGGTCACTAACAGGCAGTTATGGGGCACTTCTGGGGCGCTTATGGGAACTTTTGGGTCACTATGGGGCACTCGAGGGTCACTAACAGGTACTTTTGGGCCAGTTATGGGTCACTTATTGGGAATATATGGGGCACTTATGGAGAACATGTGGGTCACTATGGATCACTTGGGGGTCACTAACAGGCAGTTATGGGGCACTTATGGGGCACTTATGGGGAACTTGTGGGTCGCTATGGGGCACTTGGGCGTCACTAACAGGCACTCATGGGGCACTTATGGGGAACTTGTGTGTCACTATGGGGCACTTGGGGGTCACTAACAGGCAGTTATGGGGCACTTATGGGGCACTTATGGGGAACTTGTGGGTCACTATAGGGCACTTGTGGGTCATTATAAGGCAGTTGGGGGGTCACTAACAGGCACTTATGGGGAACTTATGGGGAACTTGTGGGTCACTGTAGGGTTCTTGGGGGTCACTAACAGGCAGTTATGGGGCACTTATGGGGAACCTGTGGGTCACTATGGGGCACTGGAGGTCACTAACAGGCAGTTATTGGGCACTTATGGGGCACTTATGGGGAACATATGGGACACTTATGGGGAACTTGTGGGTCACTATGCGGCACTTGGGGGTCACTAACAGGCAGTTATGGGGCACTTATGGGGAACCTATGGGTCACTATGGGGCACTTGGGGGTCACTAACAGGCAGTTATGGGGCACTTATGGGGCATTTATGGGGAACATATGGGGCACTTATGGGGAACTTGTGGGTCACTATGGAGCACTTGGGGGTCACTAACAGGCAGTTATGGGGCACTTATTGGGAACTTGTGGGTCACTATGCGGCACTTGTGGGTCACTAACAGGCACTTATGGGGAACTTGTAGGTCACTATGGGGCACTTGGGGGTCACTAACAGGCAGTTATGGGGCACTTATGGGGCATTCATGGGGAACATATGGGGCACTTATGGGGAACTTGTGGGTCACTATGGAGCACTTGGGGGTCACTAACAGGCAGTTATGGGGCACTTATGGGGAACTTGTGTGTCACTATGGGGCACTTGGGGATCACTAACAGGCACTTATGGGTCACTTATGGGGCTCTATGGGGCACTTAAGGGGATCTATGAAGCACTTATGGGGCTCTATGGGGCACTTAAGGGGATCTATGGGTCACTGTTGTGGCATTTATGGGGAACTAATGGGGAACTTGTGGGTTGCTTTACCCACAAGTTCGCTGATAGTGCCCCATAAGTGCCCCATAGAGCCCCACAAGTGACTCATGGAGCCCCATAAGTGACTCATAGAGCCTCATAAGTGACCCATAGAGACCCACAAGTGCGCTGTAGCATCTCCCCGGTGCCCCATAGAGCCCCACAAGTGAGTCACGGAGCCTCAGAAGTGCCGTATAGTTCCCCATTAGTGCCCCATAAGTGACCCATAGAGCCCCGTAAGTGACCCATAGTGCCCCATATGTGACTCATGGAGCCCCATAAGTGACCCACAGCATCTCCCCAGTGCCCGATAGTGCCCCACAAGTGATCCATAGAGATCCATAAGTGACTCATGGAGCACCATAAGTGCCTGTTAGTGACCCCCAAGTGCCCAATGACAACCCACAATTTCCCCATAGGTGCCCAATAGAGACCCATAAGTGACCCATAGAGCCCCATAAGTGACCCATAACTGCCTGCTTGTGACCCCCAAGCGCCCCATAGCAACCCACAAGTTCCACATAGATGCTGCATAAATGCCCCATAGATCCCCTAGAGTCCCCCATAGAGCCCCATAAGTGCCCCATAGAGCCCTATAAGTGACCCATAGAGCCCCATAAGTGCCCCGTAACTGCCTGCTTGTGACTCCAAGTGCGCCATAGCGACCCACAAGTTCCCCATAAGTGCCCCATAGATCCCCTTAGGTGCCCCATAGAGCCCCAAAAGTGCCCCATAAGTTTTGGGGGGGGGAGGGGGGGGGGGGAGCAATAATGTCCAGCCATGTGTGGGGGTTGTGACACCATTGGGGGTTGTGACACCCACAACCAATTGTGGCAGGGGGCGGGGCCAGAAAAGGGGAGGGGTCAAGTGGGGGGATGGGGACAAGTGAGGGGGAAGGGCCAAAAAAGGGAGGGGGCAGGGAGGGGTGGGACCAGAAAAGGAGGCGGGGCCAGAAAAGTGGGCAGGGTCATGGAGGGGTGGGGTCAAGTGAGGGGGTTGGGTCATTTCAGGGGGCGTGGCCAGGAGAGGGGAGGGGTAAAAAGGGGGTGGAGCCAAAAAGGGGAAAGGGGGGCGGGGCCAGAAGAGGGGATGGGTGGGACAAGATTGGTACACTTTCACGTCCAAATCTCTCAAACTCCGGGAGAGATTCTCAAAACCAAGGTTGACATGTTTCGAGTTCCTTTCAACATTTTGGAAATCCCGCTGAAACTTTGGACATTCTCGCGAAGGGTTCCCAATCCCCGACAAGACTGGTACCCTTTCACGTCCAAATCTCTCAAACTCCGGGAGAGATTCTCAAAACCAAGGTTGACATGTTTCGAGTTCCTTTCAACATTTCGGAAATCCCGCTGAAACTTTGGACATTCTTGCGAAGGGTTCCCAATCCCCGACAAGACTGGTACCCTTTCACGTCCAAATCTCTCAAACTCCGGGAGAGATTCTCAAAACCAAGGTTGACATGTTTCGAGTTCCTCTCAACATTTTGGAAATCCCGCTGAAACTTTGGACATTCTCGCGAAGGGTTCCCAATCCCCGACAAGACTGGTACCCTTTTACGTCCAAATCTCTCAAACTCCGGGAGAGATTCTCAAAACCAAGGTTGACATGTTTCGAGTTCCTTTCAACATTTTGGAAATCCCGCTGAAACTTTGGACATTCTCGCGAAGGGTTCCCAATCCCCGACAAGACTGGTACCCTTTCATGTCCAAATCTCTCAAACTCCGGGAGAGATTCTCAAAACCAAGGTTGACATGTTTCGAGTTCCTTTCAACATTTTGGAAATCCCGCTGAAACTTTGGACATTCTCGCAAAGGGTTCCCAATCCCCGACAAGATTGGTACCCTTTCACGTCCAAATCTCTCAAACTCCGGGAGAGATTCTCAAAACCAAGGTTGACATGTTTCGAGTTCCTTTCAACATTTTGGAAATCCCGCTGAATTTTGGACATACTCGCGAAGGGTTCCCAATCTCTGACAAGTCTGGTACCCTTTCACGTCCAAATCTCTCAAACTCCGGCAGAGATTCTCAAAACCAAGGTTGACATGTTTCGAGTTCCTTTCAACATTTTGGAAATCCCGCTGAAACTTTGGACATTCTCGCAAAGGGTTCCCAATCCCCGACAAGACTGGTACCCTTTCACGTCCAAATCTCTCAAACTCCGGGAGAGATTCTCAAAACCAAGGTTGACATGTTTCGAGTTCCTTTCAACATTTTGGAAATCCCGATGAAACTTTGGACATTCTCGCAAAGGGTTCCCAATCCCCGACAAGACTGGTACCCTTTCACGTCCAAATCTCTCAAACTCCGGGAGAGATTCTCAAAACCAAGGTTGACATGTTTCGAGTTCCTTTCAACATTTTGGAAATCCCGCTGAAACTTTGGACATTCTCGCAAAGGGTTCCCAATCCCCGACAAGACTGGTACCCTTTCACGTCCAAATCTCTCAAACTCCGGGAGAGATTCTCAAAACCAAGGTTGACATGTTTCGAGATCCTTTCAACATTTTGGAAATCCCGCTGAAACTTTGGACATTCTCGCGAAGGGTTCCCAATCCCCGACAAGACTGGTACCCTTTCACGTCCAAATCTCTAAAACTCCGGGAGAGATTCTCAAAATCAAGGTTGACATGTTTCGAGATCCTTTCAACATTTTGGAAATCCCGCTGAAACTTTGGACATTCTCGCGAAGGGTTCCCAATCCCCGACAAGATTGGTACCCTTTCACGTCCAAATCTCTCAAACTCCGGGAGAGATTCTCAAAACCAAGGTTGACATGTTTCGAGTTCCTTTCAATATTTTGGAAATCCCGCTGAAACTTTGGACATTCTCGCGAAGGGTTCCCAATCCCCGACAAGACTGGTACCCTTTCACGTCCAAATCTCTCAAACTCCGGGAGAGATTCTCAAAACCAAGGTTGACATGTTTCGAGTTCCTTTCAACATTTTGGAAATCCCGCTGAAACTTTGGACATTCTCGCAAAGGCTTCCCAATCCCCGACAAGACTGGTACCCTTTCACGTCCAAATCTCTCAAACTCCGGGAGAGATTCTCAAAACCAAGGTTGACATGTTTCGAGTTCCTTTCAACGTTTTGGAAATCCCGCTGAAACCTTGGACATTCTCGCGAAGGGTTCCCAATCCCCGACAAGATTGGTACCCTTTCACGTCCAAATCTCTCAAACTCCGGGAGAGATTCTCAAAACCAAGGTTGACATGTTTCGAGTTCCTTTCAACATTTTGGAAATCCCGCTGAAACTTTGGACATTCTCGCGAAGGGTTCCCAATCCCCGACAAGACTGGTACCCTTTCACGTCCAAATCTCTCAAACTCCGGGAGAGATTCTCAAAACCAAGGTTGACATGTTTCGAGTTCCTTTCAACATTTTGGAAATCCCACTGAAACTTTGTACATTCTCGCGAAGGGTTCCCAATCCCCGACAAGACTGGTACCCTTTCACGTCCAAATCTCTCAAACTCCGGGAGAGATTCTCAAAACCAAGGTTGACATGTTTCGAGATCCTTTCAACATTTTGGAAATCCCGCTGAAACTTTGGACATTCTGGCGAAGGGTTCCCAATCCCCGACAAGACTGGTACCCTTTCACGTCCAAATCTCTCAAACTCCGGGAGAGATTCTCAAAACCAAGGTTGACATGTTTTGAGTTCCTTTCAACATTTTGGAAATCCCGCTGAAACTTTGGACATTCTCGCGAAGGGTTCCCAGTCCCCGACAAGACTGGTACCCTTTCACGTCCAAATCTCTCAAACTCCGGGAGAGATTCTCAAAACCAAGGTTGACATGTTTCGAGTTCCTTTCAACATTTTGGAAATCCCGCTGGAACTTTGGACATTCTCGCGAAGGGTTCCCAATCCCCGACAAGACTGGTACCCTTTCACGTCCAAATCTCTCAAACTCCGGGAGAGATTCTCAAAACCAAGGTTGACATGTTTCGAGTTCCTTTCAACATTTTGGAAATCCCGATGAAACTTTGGACATTCTCGCGAAGGGTTCCCAATCCCCGACAAGACTGGTACCCTTTCACGTCCAAATCTCTCAAACTCCAGGAGAGATTCTCAAAACCAAGGTTGACATGTTTCGAGTTCCTTTCAACATTTTGGAAATCCCGCTGAAACTTTGGACATTCTGGCGAAGGGTTCCCAATCCCCGACAAGACTGGTACCCTTTCACGTCCAAATCTCTCAAACTCCGGGAGAGATTCTCAAAACCAAGGTTGACATGTTTCGAGATCCTTTCAACATTTTGGAAATCCCGCTGAAACTTTGGACATTCTGGCGAAGGGTTCCCAATCCCCGACAAGACTGGTACCCTTTCACGTCCAAATCTCTCAAACTCCGGGAGAGATTCTCAAAACCAAGGTTGACATGTTTTGAGTTCCTTTCAACATTTTGGAAATCCCGCTGAAACTTTGGACATTCTCGCGAAGGGTTCCCAGTCCCCGACAAGACTGGTACCCTTTCACGTCCAAATCTCTCAAACTCCGGGAGAGATTCTCAAAACCAAGGTTGACATGTTTCGAGTTCCTTTCAACATTTTGGAAATCCCGCTGAAACTTTGGACATTCTCGCGAAGGGTTCCCAATCCCCGACAAGACTGGTACCCTTTCACGTCCAAATCTCTCAAACTCCGGGAGAGATTCTCAAAACCAAGGTTGACATGTTTCGAGTTCCATTCAACATTTTGGAAATCCCGATGAAACTTTGGACATTCTCGCGAAGGGTTCCCAATCCCCGACAAGACTGGTACCCTTTCACGTCCAAATCTCTCAAACTCCAGGAGAGATTCTCAAAACCAAGGTTGACATGTTTCGAGTTCCTTTCAACATTTTGGAAATCCCGCTGAAACTTTGGACATTCTCGCGAAGGGTTCCCAATCCCCGACAAGACTGGTACCCTTTCACGTCCAAATCTCTCAAACTCCGGGAGAGATTCTCAAAACCAAGGTTGACATGTTTCGAGTTCCTTTCAACATTTTGGAAATCCCGCTGAAACTTTGGACATTCTCGCGAAGGGTTTCCAATCCCCGACAAGACTGGTACCCTTTCACGTCCAAATCTCTCAAACTCCGGGAGAGATTCTCAAAACCAAGGTTGACATGTTTCGAGTTCCTTTCAACATTTTGGAAATCCCGCTGAAACTTTGGACATTCTCGCAAAGGGTTCCCAATCCCCGACAAGACTGGTACCCTTTCACGTCCAAATCTCTCAAACTCCGGGAGAGATTCTCAAAACCAAGGTTGACATGTTTCGAGTTCCTTTCAACGTTTTGGAAATCCCGCTGAAACCTTGGACATTCTCGCGAAGGGTTCCCAATCACCGACAAGATTGGTACCCTTTCACGTCCAAATCTCTCAAACTCCGGGAGAGATTCTCAAAACCAAGGTTGACATGTTTTGAGATCATTTCAACATTTTGGAAATCCCGCTGAAACTTTGGACATTCTCGCAAAGGGTTCCCAATCCCCGACAAGACTGGTACCCTTTCACGTCCAAATCTCTCAAACTCCGGGAGAGATTCTCAAAACCAAGGTTGACATGTTTCGAGATCCTTTCAACATTTTGGAAATCCCGCTGAAACTTTGGACATTCTGGCGAAGGGTTCCCAATCCCCGACAAGACTGGTACCCTTTCACGTCCAAATCTCTCAAACTCCGGGAGAGATTCTCAAAACCAAGGTTGACATGTTTTGAGTTCCTTTCAACATTTTGGAAATCCCGCTGAAACTTTGGACATTCTCGCGAAGGGTTCCCAGTCCCCGACAAGACTGGTACCCTTTCACGTCCAAATCTCTCAAACTCCGGGAGAGATTCTCAAAACCAAGGTTGACATGTTTCGAGTTCCTTTCAACATTTTGGAAATCCCGCTGAAACTTTGGACATTCTCGCAAAGGGTTCCCAATCCCCGACAAGACTGGTACCCTTTCACGTCCAAATCTCTCAAACTCCGGGAGAGATTCTCAAAACCAAGGTTGACATGTTTCGAGTTCCTTTCAACATTTTGGAAATCCCGCTGAAACTTTGGACATTCTCGCGAAGGGTTTCCAATCCCCGACAAGACTGGTACCCTTTCACGTCCAAATCTCTCAAACTCCGGGAGAGATTCTCAAAACCAAGGTTGACATGTTTCGAGTTCCTTTCAACGTTTTGGAAATCCCGCTGAAACCTTGGACATTCTCGCGAAGGGTTCCCAATCCCCGACAAGATTGGTACCCTTTAACGTCCAAATCTCTCAAACTCCGGGAGAGATTCTCAAAACCAAGGTTGACATGTTTTGAGTTCCTTTCAACATTTTGGAAATCCCGCTGAAACTTTGGACATTGTCGCGAAGGGTTCCCAATCCCCGACAAGACTGGTACACTTTCACGTCCAAATCTCTAAAACTCTGGGAGAGATTCTCAAAACCAAGGTTGACATGTTTCGAGTTCCTTTCAACATTTTGGAAATCCCGCTGAAACTTTGGACATTCTCGCGAAGGGTTCCCAATCCCCGACAAGACTGGTACCCTTTCACGTCCAAATCTCTCAAACTCCGGGAGAGATTCTCAAAACCAAGGTTGACATGTTTCGAGTTCCTCTCAACATTTTGGAAATCCCGCTGAAACTTTGGACATTCTCGCGAAGGGTTCCCAGTCCCCGACAAGACTGGTACCCTTTCACGTCCAAATCTCTCAAACTCCGGGAGAGATTCTCAAAACCAAGGTTGACATGTTTCGAGTTCCTTTCAACATTTTGGAAATCCCGCTGAAACTTTGGACATTCTCGCGAAGGGTTCCCAATCCCCGACAAGACTGGTACCCTTTCACGTCCAAATCTCTCAAACTCCGGGAGAGATTCTCAAAACCAAGGTTGACATGTTTCGAGTTCCTTTCAACATTTTGGAAATCCCGCTGAAACTTTGGACATTCTCGCGAAGGGTTCCCAGTCCCCGACAAGACTGGTACCCTTTCACGTCCAAATCTCTCAAACTCCGGGAGAGATTCTCAAAACCAAGGTTGACATGTTTCGAGTTCCTTTCAACATTTTGGAAATCCCGCTGAAACTTTGGACATTCTGGCGAAGGGTTCCCAATCCCCGACAAGACTGGTACCCTTTCACGTCCAAATCTCTCAAACTCCGGGAGAGATTCTCAAAACCAAGGTTGACATGTTTCGAGTTCCTTTCAACATTTTGGAAATCCCGCTGAAACTTTGGACATTCTCGCGAAGGGTTTCCAATCCCCGACAAGACTGGTACCCTTTCACGTCCAAATCTCTCAAACTCCGGGAGAGATTCTCAAAACCAAGGTTGACATGTTTCGAGTTCCTTTCAACGTTTTGGAAATCCCGCTGAAACCTTGGACATTCTCGCGAAGGGTTCCCAATCCCCGACAAGATTGGTACCCTTTAACGTCCAAATCTCTCAAACTCCGGGAGAGATTCTCAAAACCAAGGTTGACATGTTTTGAGTTCCTTTCAACATTTTGGAAATCCCGCTGAAACTTTGGACATTGTCGCGAAGGGTTCCCAATCCCCGACAAGACTGGTACACTTTCACGTCCAAATCTCTAAAACTCTGGGAGAGATTCTCAAAACCAAGGTTGACATGTTTCGAGTTCCTTTCAACATTTTGGAAATCCCGCTGAAACTTTGGACATTCTCGCGAAGGGTTCCCAATCCCCGACAAGACTGGTACCCTTTCACGTCCAAATCTCTCAAACTCCGGGAGAGATTCTCAAAACCAAGGTTGACATGTTTCGAGTTCCTCTCAACATTTTGGAAATCCCGCTGAAACTTTGGACATTCTCGCGAAGGGTTCCCAGTCCCCGACAAGACTGGTACCCTTTCACGTCCAAATCTCTCAAACTCCGGGAGAGATTCTCAAAACCAAGGTTGACATGTTTCGAGTTCCTTTCAACATTTTGGAAATCCCGCTGAAACTTTGGACATTCTGGCGAAGGGTTCCCAATCCCCGACAAGACTGGTACCCTTTCACGTCCAAATCTCTCAAACTCCGGGAGAGATTCTCAAAACCAAGGTTGACATGTTTCGAGTTCCTTTCAACATTTTGGAAATCCCGCTGAAACTTTGGACATTCTGGCGAAGGGTTCCCAATCCCCGACAAGACTGGTACCCTTTCACGTCCAAATCTCTCAAACTCCGGGAGAGATTCTCAAAACCAAGGTTGACATGTTTTGAGTTCCTTTCAACATTTTGGAAATCCCGCTGAAACTTTGGACATTCTCGCGAAGGGTTCCAATCCCCGACAAGACTGGTACCCTTTCACGTCCAAATCTCTCAAACTCCGGGAGAGATTCTCAAAACCAAGGTTGACATGTTTCGAGTTCCTTTCAACATTTTGGAAATCCCGCTGAAACTTTGGACATTCTCGCGAAGGGTTCCCAATCCCCGACAAGACTGGTACCCTTTCACGTCCAAATCTCTCAAACTCCAGGAGAGATTCTCAAAACCAAGGTTGACATGTTTCGAGTTCCTTTCAACATTTTGGAAATCCCGCTGAAACTTTGGACATTCTCGCGAAGGGTTCCCAATCCCCGACAAGACTGGTACCCTTTCACGTCCAAATCTCTCAAACTCCGGGAGAGATTCTCAAAACCAAGGTTGACATGTTTTGAGTTCCTTTCAACATTTTGGAAATCCCGCTGAAACTTTGGACATTCTCGCAAAGGGTTCCCAATACCCGACAAGACTGGTACCCTTTCACGTCCAAATCTCTCAAACTCCGGGAGAGATTCTCAAAACCAAGGTTGACATGTTTCGAGTTCCTTTCAACATTTTGGAAATCCCGCTGAAACTTTGGACATTCTCGCGAAGGGTTCCCAATCCCCGACAAGACTGGTACCCTTTCACATCCAAATCTCTCAAACTCCGGGAGAGATTCTCAAAACCAAGGTTGACATGTTTCGAGTTCCTTTCAACATTTTGGAAATCCCGCTGAAACTTTGGACATTCTCGCGAAGGGTTCCCAATCCCCGACAAGACTGGTACACTTTCACGTCCAAATCTCTCAAACTCCGGGAGAGATTCTCAAAACCAAGGTTGACATGTTTCGAGTTCCTTTCAACATTTTGGAAATCCCGCTGAAACTTTGGACATTCTCGCGAAGGGTTCCCAATCCCCGACAAGACTGGTACCCTTTCACGTCCAAATCTCTCAAACTCCGGGAGAGATTCTCAAAATCAAGGTTGACATGTTTCGAGTTCCTTTCAACATTTTGGAAATCCCGCTGGAACTTTGGACATTCTGGCGAAGGGTTCCCAATCCCCGACAAGACTGGTACCCTTTCACGTCCAAATCTCTCAAACTCCGGGAGAGATTCTCAAAACCAAGGTTGACACTTTTCGAGTTCCTTTCAACATTTTGGAAATCCCGCTGAAACTTTGGACATTCTCGCGAATGGTTCCCAATCCCCGACAAGACTGGTACATTTTCACGTCCAAATCTCTCAAACTCCGGGAGAGATTCTCAAAACCAAGGTTGACATGGTTCGAGATCCTTTCAACATTTTGGAAATCCCGCTGAAACTTTGGACATTCTCGCGAAGGGTTCCCAATCCCCGACAAGACTGGTACCCTTTCACGTCCAAATCTCTCAAACTCCGGGAGAGATTCTCAAAACTAAGGTTGACATGTTTCGAGTTCCTTTCAACATTTTGGAAATCCCGCTGAAACTTTGGACATTCTGGCGAAGGGTTCCCAATCCCCAACAAGATTGGTACCCTGTCACGTCCAGATCTCTCAAACTCCGGGAGAGATTCTCAAAACCAAGGTTGACATGTTTCGAGTTCCTTTCAACATTTTGGAAATCCCGCTGAAACTTTGGACATTCTCGCGAAGGGTTCCCAATCCCCGACAAGACTGGTACCCTTTCACGTCCAAATCTCTCAAACTCCGGGAGAGATTCTCAAAACCAAGGTTGACATGTTTCGAGTTCCTTTCAACATTTTGGAAATCCCGCTGAAACTTTGGACATTCTCGTGAAGGGTTCCCAATCCCCGACAAGACTGGTACCCTTTCACGTCCAAATCTCTCAAACTCCGGGAGAGATTCTCAAAACCAAGGTTGACATGTTTCGAGTTCCTTTCAACATTTTGGAAATCCCGCTGAAACTTTGGACATTCTCGCGAAGGGTTCCCAATCCCCGACAAGACTGGTACCCTTTCACGTCCAAATCTCTCAAACTCCGGGAGAGATTCTCAAAACCAAGGTTGACATGTTTCGAGATCCTTTCAACATTTTGGAAATCCCGCTGAAACTTTGGACATTCTCGCGAAGGGTTCCCAATCCCCGACAAGACTGGTACCCTTTCACGTCCAAATCTCTCAAACTCCGGGAGAGATTCTCAAAATCAAGGTTGACATGTTTCGAGTTCCTTTCAATATTTTGGAAATCCCGCTGAAACTTTGGACATTGTCGCGAAGGGTTCCCAATCCCCGACAAGACTGGTACACTTTCACGTCCAAATCTCTAAAACTCCGGGAGAGATTCTCAAAACCAAGGTTGACATGTTTCGAGTTCCTTTCAACATTTTGGAAATCCCGCTGAAACTTTGGACATTCTCGCGAAGGGTTCCCAATCCCCGACAAGACTGGTACCCTTTCACGTCCAAATCTCTCAAACTCCGGGAGAGATTCTCAAAACCAAGGTTGACATGTTTCGAGTTCCTTTCAACATTTTGGAAATCCCGCTGAAACTTTGGACATTCTCGCGAAGGGTTCCCAATCCCCGACAAGACTGGTACCCTTTCACGTCCAAATCTCTCAAACTCCGGGAGAGATTCTCAAAACCAAGGTTGACATGTTTTGAGTTCCTTTCAACATTTTGGAAATCCCGCTGAAACTTTGGACATTCTCGCGAAGGGTTACCAATCCCCGACAAGACTGGTACCCTTTCACGTCCAAATATCTCAAACTCCAGGAGAGATTCTCAAAACCAAGGTTGACATGTTTCGAGTTCCTTTCAACATTTTGGAAATCCCGCTGAAACTTTGGACATTCTCGCGAAGGGTTCCCAATCCCCGACAAGACTGGTACCCTTTCACGTCCAAATCTCTCAAACTCCGGGAGAGATTCTCAAAACCAAGGTTGACATGTTTTGAGTTCCTTTCAACATTTTGGAAATCCCGCTGAAACTTTGGACATTCTCGCAAAGGGTTCCCAATACCCGACAAGACTGGTACCCTTTCACGTCCAAATCTCTCAAACTCCGGGAGAGATTCTCAAAACCAAGGTTGACATGTTTCGAGTTCCTTTCAACATTTTGGAAATCCCGCTGAAACTTTGGACATTCTCGCGAAGGGTTCCCAACCCCCGACAAGACTGGTACTCTTTCACGTCCAAATCTCTCAAACTCCGGGAGAGATTCTCAAAACCAAGGTTGACATGTTTCGAGTTCCTTTCAACATTTTGGAAATCCCGCTGAAACTTTGGACATTCTCGCGAAGGGTTCCCAATCCCCGACAAGACTGGTACCCTTTCACGTCCAAATCTCTCAAACTCCAGGAGAGATTCTCAAAACCAAGGTTGACATGTTTCGAGTTCCTTTCAACATTTTGGAAATCCCGCTGAAACTTTGGACATTCTCGCGAAGGGTTCCCAATCCCCGACAAGACTGGTACCCTTTCACGTCCAAATCTCTCAAACTCCGGGAGAGATTCTCAAAACCAAGGTTGACATGTTTTGAGTTCCTTTCAACATTTTGGAAATCCCGCTGAAACTTTGGACATTCTCGCAAAGGGTTCCCAATACCCGACAAGACTGGTACCCTTTCACGTCCAAATCTCTCAAACTCCGGGAGAGATTCTCAAAACCAAGGTTGACATGTTTCGAGTTCCTTTCAACATTTTGGAAATCCCGCTGAAACTTTGGACATTCTCGCGAAGGGTTCCCAATCCCCGACAAGACTGGTACCCTTTCACATCCAAATCTCTCAAACTCCGGGAGAGATTCTCAAAACCAAGGTTGACATGTTTCGAGATCCTTTCAACATTTTGGAAATCCCGCTGAAACTTTGGACATTCTCGCGAAGGGTTCCCAATCCCCGACAAGACTGGTACACTTTCACGTCCAAATCTCTCAAACTCCGGGAGAGATTCTCAAAACCAAGGTTGACATGTTTCGAGTTCCTTTCAACATTTTGGAAATCCCGCTGAAACTTTGGACATTCTCGCGAAGGGTTCCCAATCCCCGACAAGACTGGTACCCTTTCACGTCCAAATCTCTCAAACTCCGGGAGAGATTCTCAAAATCAAGGTTGACATGTTTCGAGTTCCTTTCAACATTTTGGAAATCCCGCTGAAACTTTGGACATTCTGGCGAAGGGTTCCCAATCCCCGACAAGACTGGTACCCTTTCACGTCCAAATCTCTCAAACTCCGGGAGAGATTCTCAAAACCAAGGTTGACACTTTTCGAGTTCCTTTCAACATTTTGGAAATCCCGCTGAAACTTTGGACATTCTCGCGAAGGGTTCCCAATCCCCGACAAGACTGGTACCTTTTCACGTCCAAATCTCTCAAACTCCGGGAGAGATTCTCAAAACCAAGGTTGACATGTTTCGAGATCCTTTCAACATTTTGGAAATCCCGCTGAAACTTTGGACATTCTCGCGAAGGGTTCCCAATCCCCGACAAGACTGGTACCCTTTCACGTCCAAATCTCTCAAACTCCGGGAGAGATTCTCAAAACCAAGGTTGACATGTTTCGAGTTCCTTTCAACATTTTGGAAATCCCGCTGAAACTTTGGACATTCTGGCGAAGGGTTCCCAATCCCCAACAAGATTGGTACCCTGTCACGTCCAGATCTCTCAAACTCCGGGAGAGATTCTCAAAACCAAGGTTGACATGTTTCGAGTTCCTTTCAACATTTTGGAAATCCCGCTGAAACTTTGGACATTCTCGCGAAGGGTTCCCAATCCCCGACAAGACTGGTACCCTTTCACGTCCAAATCTCTCAAACTCCGGGAGAGATTCTCAAAACCAAGGTTGACATGTTTCGAGTTCCTTTCAACATTTTGGAAATCCCGCTGAAACTTTGGACATTCTCGTGAAGGGTTCCCAATCCCCGACAAGACTGGTACCCTTTCACGTCCAAATCTCTCAAACTCCGGGAGAGATTCTCAAAACCAAGGTTGACATGTTTCGAGTTCCTTTCAACATTTTGGAAATCCCGCTGAAACTTTGGACATTCTCGCGAAGGGTTCCCAATCCCCGACAAGACTGGTACCCTTTCACGTCCAAATCTCTCAAACTCCGGGAGAGATTCTCAAAACCAAGGTTGACATGTTTCGAGATCCTTTCAACATTTTGGAAATCCCGCTGAAACTTTGGACATTCTCGCGAAGGGTTCCCAATCCCCGACAAGACTGGTACCCTTTCACGTCCAAATCTCTCAAACTCCGGGAGAGATTCTCAAAATCAAGGTTGACATGTTTCGAGTTCCTTTCAATATTTTGGAAATCCCGCTGAAACTTTGGACATTGTCGCGAAGGGTTCCCAATCCCCGACAAGACTGGTACACTTTCACGTCCAAATCTCTAAAACTCCGGGAGAGATTCTCAAAACCAAGGTTGACATGTTTCGAGTTCCTTTCAACATTTTGGAAATCCCGCTGAAACTTTGGACATTCTCGCGAAGGGTTCCCAATCCCCGACAAGACTGGTACCCTTTCACGTCCAAATCTCTCAAACTCCGGGAGAGATTCTCAAAACCAAGGTTGACATGTTTCGAGTTCCTTTCAACATTTTGGAAATCCCGCTGAAACTTTGGACATTCTCGCGAAGGGTTCCCAATCCCCGACAAGACTGGTACCCTTTCACGTCCAAATCTCTCAAACTCCGGGAGAGATTCTCAAAACCAAGGTTGACATGTTTTGAGTTCCTTTCAACATTTTGGAAATCCCGCTGAAACTTTGGACATTCTCGCGAAGGGTTCCCAATCCCCGACAAGACTGGTACCCTTTCACGTCCAAATATCTCAAACTCCAGGAGAGATTCTCAAAACCAAGGTTGACATGTTTCGAGTTCCTTTCAACATTTTGGAAATCCCGCTGAAACTTTGGACATTCTCGCGAAGGGTTCCCAATCCCCGACAAGACTGGTACCCTTTCACGTCCAAATCTCTCAAACTCCGGGAGAGATTCTCAAAACCAAGGTTGACATGTTTTGAGTTCCTTTCAACATTTTGGAAATCCCGCTGAAACTTTGGACATTCTCGCAAAGGGTTCCCAATACCCGACAAGACTGGTACCCTTTCACGTCCAAATCTCTCAAACTCCGGGAGAGATTCTCAAAACCAAGGTTGACATGTTTCGAGTTCCTTTCAACATTTTGGAAATCCCGCTGAAACTTTGGACATTCTCGCGAAGGGTTCCCAATCCCCGACAAGACTGGTACCCTTTCACATCCAAATCTCTCAAACTCCGGGAGAGATTCTCAAAACCAAGGTTGACATGTTTCGAGTTCCTTTCAACATTTTGGAAATCCCGCTGAAACTTTGGACATTCTCGCGAAGGGTTCCCAATCCCCGACAAGACTGGTACCCTTTCACATCCAAATCTCTCAAACTCCGGGAGAGATTCTCAAAACCAAGGTTGACATGTTTCGAGTTCCTTTCAACATTTTGGAAATCCCGCTGAAACTTTGGACATTCTCGCGAAGGGTTCCCAATCCCCGACAAGACTGGTACCCTTTCACGTCCAAATCTCTCAAACTCCGGGAGAGATTCTCAAAACCAAGGTTGACACTTTTCGAGTTCCTTTCAACATTTTGGAAATCCCGCTGAAACTTTGGACATTCTCGCGAAGGGTTCCCAATCCCCGACAAGACTGGTACCTTTTCACGTCCAAATCTCTCAAACTCCGGGAGAGATTCTCAAAACCAAGGTTGACATGTTTCGAGATCCTTTCAACATTTTGGAAATCCCGCTGAAACTTTGGACATTCTCGCGAAGGGTTCCCAATCCCCGACAAGACTGGTACCCTTTCACGTCCAAATCTCTCAAACTCCGGGAGAGATTCTCAAAACCAAGGTTGACATGTTTCGAGTTCCTTTCAACATTTTGGAAATCCCGCTGAAACTTTGGACATTCTGGCGAAGGGTTCCCAATCCCCAACAAGATTGGTACCCTGTCACGTCCAGATCTCTCAAACTCCGGGAGAGATTCTCAAAACCAAGGTTGACATGTTTCGAGTTCCTTTCAACATTTTGGAAATCCCGCTGAAACTTTGGACATTCTCGCGAAGGGTTCCCAATCCCCGACAAGACTGGTACCCTTTCACGTCCAAATCTCTCAAACTCCGGGAGAGATTCTCAAAACCAAGGTTGACATGTTTCGAGTTCCTTTCAACATTTTGGAAATCCCGCTGAAACTTTGGACATTCTCGCGAAGGGTTCCCAATCCCCGACAAGACTGGTACCCTTTCACGTCCAAATCTCTCAAACTCCGGGAGAGATTCTCAAAACCAAGGTTGACATGTTGCGAGTTCCTTTCAACATTTTGGAAATCCTGCTGAAACCTTGGACATTCTCGCGAAGGGTTCCCAATCCCCGACAAGATTGGTACCCTTTCACGTCCAGATCTCTCAAACTCCGGGAGAGATTCTCAAAACCAAGGTTGACATGTTTCGAGTTCCTTTCAACATTTTGGAAATCCCGCTGAAACTTGGGACATTCTGGCGAAGGGTTCCCAATCCCCGACAAGACTGGTACCCTTTCACGTCCAAATCTCTCAAACTCCGGGAGAGATTCTCAAAACCAAGGTTGACATGTTTCGAGTTCCTTTCAACATTTTGGAAATCCCGCTGAAACTTTGGACATTCTCGCGAAGGGTTCCCAATCCCCGACAAGATTGGTACCCTTTCACGTCCAG
Organism: Streptopelia decaocto; assembly: GCF_964273445.1. Taxonomy (NCBI): domain Eukaryota; kingdom Metazoa; phylum Chordata; class Aves; order Columbiformes; family Columbidae; genus Streptopelia; species Streptopelia decaocto. The sequence goes on from NW_028115680.1 coordinate 64,462, forward strand.
ATCTCTCAAACTCCGGGAGAGATTCTCAAAACCAAGGTTGACATGTTTCGAGTTCCTTTCAACATTTTGGAAATCCCGCTGAAACTTGGGACATTCTGGCGAAGGGTTCCCAATCCCCGACAAGACTGGTACCCTTTCACGTCCAAATCTCTCAAACTCCGGGAGAGATTCTCAAAACCAAGGTTGACATGTTTCGAGTTCCTTTCAACATTTTGGAAATCCCGCTGAAACTTTGGACATTCTCGCGAAGGGTTCCCAATCCCCGACAAGACTGGTACCCTTTCACGTCCAAATCTCTCAAACTCCGGGAGAGATTCTCAAAACCAAGGTTGACATGTTTCGAGTTCCTTTCAACATTTTGGAAATCCCGTTGAAACTTTGGACATTCTCGCGAAGGGTTTCCAATCCTCGACAAGACTGGTACCCTTTCACGTCCAAATCTCTCAAACTCCGGGAGAGATTCTCAAAACCAAGGTTGACATGTTTCGAGTTCCTTTCAACATTTTGGAAATCCCGCTGAATCTTTGGACATTCTCGCGAAGGGTTCCCAATCCCCGACAAGACTGGTACCCTTTCACGTCCAAATCTCTCAAACTCCGGGAGAGATTCTCAAAACCAAGGTTGACATGTTTCGAGTTCCTTTCAACATTTTGGAAATCCCGCTGAAACTTTGGACATTCTCGCGAAGGGTTCTCAATCCCCGACAAGACTGGTACCCTTTCACGTCCAAATCTCTCAAACTCCGGGAGAGATTCTCAAAACCAAGGTTGACATGTTTCAAGTTCCTTTCAACATTTTGGAAATCCCGCTGAAACTTTGGACATTCTCGCGAAGGGTTCCCAATCCCCGACAAGACTGGTACCCTTTCACGTCCAAATCTCTCAAACTCCGGGAGAGATTCTCAAAACCAAGGTTGACATGTTTCGAGTTCCTTTCAACATTTTGGAAATCCCGCTGAAACTTTGGACATTCTCGCAAAGGGTTCCCAATCCCCGACAAGACTGGTACCCTTTCACGTCCAAATCTCTCACACTCCGGGAGAGAGTCTCAAAACCAAGGTTGACATGTTTCGAGTTCCTCTCTACATTTTGGAAATCCCGCTGAAACTTTGGACATTCTCGCGAAGGGTTCCCAATCCCCGACAAGACTGGTACCCTTTCACGTCCAAATCTCTCAAACTCCGGGAGAGATTCTCAAAACCAAGGTTGACATGTTTCGAGTTCATTTCAACATTTTGGAAATCCCGCTGAAACTTTGGACATTCTCGCGAAGGGTTCCCAATCCCCGACAAGATTGGTACCCTTTCACGTCCAAATCTCTCAAACTCCGGGAGAGATTCTCAAAACCAAGGTTGACATGTTTCGAGTTCCTTTCAACATTTTGGAAATCCCGCTGAAACTTTGGACATTCTCGCGAAGGGTTCCCAATCCCCGACAAGATTGGTACCCTTTCACGTCCAAATCTCTCAAACTCCGGGAGAGATTCTCAAAACCAAGGTTGACATGTTTCGAGTTCCTTTCAACATTTTGGAAATCCCGCTGAAACTTTGGACATTCTGGCGAAGGGTTCCCAATCCCCGACAAGACTGGTACCCTTTCACGTCCAAATCTCTCAAACTCCGGGAGAGATTCTCAAAACCAAGGTTGACATGTTTCGAGTTCCTTTCAACATTTTGGAAATCCCGCTGAAACTTTGGACATTCTCGCAAAGGGTTCCCAATCCCCGACAAGACTGGTACCCTTTCACGTCCAAATCTCTCAAACTCCGGGAGAGATTCTCAAAACCAAGGTTGACATGTTTCGAGTTCCTTTCAACATTTTGGAAATCCCGCTGAAACTTTGGACATTCTGGCGAAGGGTTCCCAATCCCCGACAAGACTGGTACCCTTTCACGTCCAAATCTCTCAAACTCCGGGAGAGATTCTCAAAACCAAGGTTGACATGTTTCGAGTTCCTTTCAACATTTTGGAAATCCCGCTGAAACTTTGGACATTCTCGCGAAGGGTTCCCAATCCCCGACAAGACTGGTACCCTTTCACGTCCAAATCTCTCAAACTCCGGGAGAGATTCTCAAAACCAAGGTTGACATGTTTCGAGTTCCTCTCAACATTTTGGAAATCCCGCTGAAACTTTGGACATTCTCGCAAAGGGTTCCCAATCCCCGACAAGACTGGTACCCTTTCACGTCCAAATCTCTCAAACTCCGGGAGAGATTCTCAAAACCAAGGTTGACATGTTTCGAGTTCCTTTCAACATTTTGGAAATCCCGCTGAAACTTTGGACATTCTGGCGAAGGGTTCCCAATCCCCGACAAGATTGGTACCCTTTCACATCCAAATCTCTCAAACTCCGGGAGAGATTCTCAAAACCAAGGTTGACATGTTTCGAGTTCCTTTCAACATTTTGGAAATCCTGCTGAAACTTTGGACATTCTCGCGAAGGGTTCCCAATCCCCGACAAGACTGGTAACCTTTCACGTCCAAATCTCTCAAACTCTGGGAGAGATTCTCAAAACCAAGGTTGACATGTTTCGAGTTCCTTTCAACATTTTGGAAATCCCACTGAAACTTTGGACATTCTCGCGAAGGGTTCCCAATCCCTGACAAGACTGGTACCCTTTCACGTCCAAATCTCTCAAACTCCGGGAGAGATTCTCAAAACCAAGGTTGACATGTTTCGAGTTCCTTTCAACATTTTGGAAATCCCGCTGAAACTCTGGACATTCTCGCGAAGGGTTCCCAATCCCTGACAAGACTGGTACCCTTTCACGTCCAAATCTCTCAAACTCCGGGAGAGATTCTCAAAACCAAGGTTGACATGTTTCGAGTTCCTTTCAACATTTTGGAAATCCCGCTGAAACTTTGGACATTCTCGCGAAGGGTTCCCAATCCCCGACAAGACTGGTACCCTTTCACGTCCAAATCTCTCAAACTCCGGGAGAGATTCTCAAAACCAAGGTTGACATGTTTCGAGTTCCTTTCAACATTTTGGAAATCCCGCTGAAACTTTGGACATTCTGGCGAAGGGTTCCCAATCCCCGACAAGACTGGTACCCTTTCACGTCCAAATCTCTCAAACTCCGGGAGAGATTCTCAAAACCAAGGTTGACATGTTTCGAGTTCCTTTCAACATTTTGGAAATCCCGCTGAAACTTTGGACATTCTCGCGAAGGGTTCCCAATCCCCGACAAGACTGGTACCCTTTCACGTCCAAATCTCTCAAACTCCGGGAGAGATTCTCAAAACCAAGGTTGACATGTTTCGAGTTCCTTTCAACATTTTGGAAATCCCGCTGAAACTTTGGACATTCTGGCGAAGGGTTCCCAATCCCCGACAAGACTGGTACCCTTTCACGTCCAAATCTCTCAAACTCCGGGAGAGATTCTCAAAACCAAGGTTGACATGTTTCGAGTTCCTTTCAACATTTTGGAAATCCCGCTGAAACTTTGGACATTCTCGCGAAGGGTTCCCAATCCCCGACAAGACTGGTACCCTTTCACGTCCAGATCTCTCAAACTCCGGGAGAGATTCTCAAAACCAAGGTTGACATGTTTCGAGTTCCTTTCAACATTTTGGAAATCCCGCTGAAACTTTGGACATTCTCGCGAAGGGTTCCCAATCCCCGACAAGATTGGTACCCTGTCACGTCCAGATCTCTCAAACTCCGGGAGAGATTCTCAAAACCAAGGTTGACATGTTTCGAGTTCCTTTCAACATTTTGGAAATCCCGATGAAACTTTGGACATTCTCGCGAAGGGTTCCCAATCCCCGACAAGATTGGTACCCTTTCACGTCCAGATCTCTCAAACTCCGGGAGAGATTCTCAAAACCAAGGTTGACATGTTTTGAGTTCCTTTCAACATTTTGGAAATCCCGCTGAAACTTTGGACATTCTCGCGAAGGGTTCCCAATCCCCGACAAGACTGGTACCCTTTCACGTCTAAATCTCTCAAACTCCGGGAGAGATTCTCAAAACCAAGGTTGACATGTTTCGAGTTCCTTTCAACATTTTGGAAATCCCGCTGAAACTTTGGACATTCTCGCGAAGGGTTCCCAATCCCCGACAAGACTGGTACCCTTTCACGTCCAAATCTCTCAAAATCCAGGAGAGATTCTCAAAACCAAGGTTGACATGTTTCAAGTTCCTTTCAACATTTTGGAAATCCCGCTGAAACTTTGGACATTCTCGCGAAGGGTTCCCAATCCCCGACAAGACTGGTACCCTTGCACGTCCAAATCTCTCAAACTCCGGGAGAGATTCTCAAAACCAAGGTTGACATGTTTCGAGTTCCTTTCAACATTTTGGAAATCCCGCTGAAACTTTGGACATTCTCACGAAGGGTTCCCAATCCCCGACAAGACTGGTACCCTTTCACGTCCAAATCTCTCAAACTCCGGGAGAGATTCTCAAAACCAAGGTTGACATGTTTCGAGTTCCTTTCAACATTTTGGAAATCCCGCTGAAACTTTGGACATTCTCGCGAAGGGTTCCCAATCCCCGACAAGACTGGTACCCTTTCACGTCCAAATCTCTCAAACTCTGGGAGAGATTCTCAAAACCAAGGTTGACATGTTTCGAGTTCCTTTCAACATTTTGGAAATCCCGCTGAAACTTTGGACATTCTCGCGAAGGGTTCCCAATCCCCGACAAGACTGGTACCCTTTCACATCCAAATCTCTCAAACTCCGGGAGAGATTCTCAAAACCAAGGTTGACATGTTTCGAGTTCCTTTCAACATTTTGGAAATCCCGCTGAAACTTTGGACATTCTCGCGAAGGGTTCCCAATCCCCGACAAGACTGGTACCCTTTCACGTCCAAATCTCTCAAACTCCGGGAGAGATTCTCAAAACCAAGGTTGACATGTTTCGAGTTCCTTTCAACATTTTGGAAATCCCGCTGAAACTTTGGACATTCTCGCGAAGGGTTCCCAATCCCCGACAAGACTGGTACCCTTTCACGTCCAAATCTCTCAAACTCCGGGAGAGATTCTCAAAACCAAGGTTGACATGTTTTGAGTTCCTTTCAACATTTTGGAAATCCCGCTGAAACTTTGGACATTCTGGCGAAGGGTTCCCAATCCCCGACAAGACTGGTACCCTTTCACGTCGAGATCTCTCAAACTCCGGGAGAGATTCTCAAAACCAAGGTTGACATGTTTCGAGTTCCTTTCAACATTTTGGAAATCCCGCTGAAACTTTGGACATTCTCGCAAAGGGTTCCCAATCCCCGACAAGACTGGTACCCTTTCACGTCCAAATCTCTCAAACTCCGGGAGAGATTCTCAAAACCAAGGTTGACATGTTTCGAGTTCCTTTCAACATTTTGGAAATCCCGCTGAAACTTTGGACATTCTCGCGAAGGGTTCCCAATCCCCAACAAGACTGGTACCCTTTCACGTCCAAATCTCTCAAACTCCGGGAGAGATTCTCAAAACCAAGGTTGACATGTTTCGAGTTCCTTTCAACATTTTGGAAATCCCGCTGAAACTTTGGACATTCTCGCGAACGTTTTCCAATCCCCGACAAGACTGGTACCCTTTCACGTCCAAATCTCTCAAACTCCGGGAGAGATTCTCAAAACCAAGGTTGACATGTTTCGAGTTCCTTTCAACATTTTGGAAATCCCGCTGAAACTTTGGACATTCTCGCGAAGGGTTCCCAATCCCCGACAAGATTTGTACACTTTCACGTCCAAATCTCTCAAACTCCGGGAGAGATTCTCAAAACCAAGGTTGACATGTTTCTAGTTCCTTTCAACATTTTGGAAATCCCGCTGAAACTTTGGACATTCTCGCGAAGGGTTCCCAATCCCCGACAAGACTGGTACCCTTTCACGTCCAAATCTCTCAAACTCCGGGAGAGATTCTCAAAACCAAGGTTGACATGTTTTGAGTTCCTTTCAACATTTTGGAAATCCCGCTGAAACTTTGGACATTCTCGCGAAGGGTTCCCAATCCCCGACAAGACTGGTACCCTTTCACGTCCAAATCTCTCAAACTCCGGGAGAGATTCTCAAAACCAAGGTTGACATGTTTCGAGTTCCTTTCAACATTTTGGAAATCCCGCTGAAACTTTGGACATTCTCGCGAAGGGTTCCCAATCCCCGACAAGACTGGTACCCTTTCACGTCCAAATCTCTCAAAATCCAGGAGAGATTCTCAAAACCAAGGTTGACATGTTTCAAGTTCCTTTCAACATTTTGGAAATCCCGCTGAAACTTTGGACATTCTCGCGAAGGGTTCCCAATCCCCGACAAGACTGGTACCCTTTCACGTCCAAATCTCTCAAACTCCGGGAGAGATTCTCAAAACCAAGGTTGACATGTTTCGAGTTCCTTTCAACATTTTGGAAATCCCGCTGAAACTTTGGACATTCTCGCGAAGGGTTCCCAATCCCCGACAAGACTGGTACCCTTTCACGTCCAAATCTCTCAAACTCCGGGAGAGATTCTCAAAACCAAGGTTGACATGTTTCGAGTTCCTTTCAACATTTTGGAAATCCCGCTGAAACTTTGGACATTCTCGCGAAGGGTTCCCAATCCCCGACAAGACTGGTACCCTTTCACGTCCAAATCTCTCAAACTCCGGGAGAGATTCTCAAAACCAAGGTTGACATGTTTCGAGTTCCTTTCAACATTTTGGAAATCCCGCTGAAACTTTGGACATTCTGGCGAAGGGTTCCCAATCCCCGACAAGACTGGTACCCTTTCACATCCAAATCTCTCAAACTCCGGGAGAGATTCTCAAAACCAAGGTTGACATGTTTCGAGTTCCTTTCAACATTTTGGAAATCCCGATGAAACTTTGGACATTCTCGCGAAGGGTTCCCAATCCCCGACAAGACTGGTACCCTTTCACGTCCAAATCTCTCAAACTCCGGGAGAGATTCTCAAAACCAAGGTTGACATGTTTCGAGTTCCTTTCAACATTTTGGAAATCCCGCTGAAACTTTGGACATTCTCGCGAAGGGTTCCCAATCCCCGACAAGACTGGTACCCTTTCACGTCCAAATCTCTCAAAATCCAGGAGAGATTCTCAAAACCAAGGTTGACATGTTTCAAGTTCCTTTCAACATTTTGGAAATCCCGCTGAAACTTTGGACATTCTCGCGAAGGGTTCCCAATCCCCGACAAGACTGGTACCCTTTCACGTCCAAATCTCTCAAACTCCGGGAGAGATTCTCAAAACCAAGGTTGACATGTTTCGAGTTCCTTTCAACATTTTGGAAATCCCGCTGAAACTTTGGACATTCTCACGAAGGGTTCCCAATCCCCGACAAGACTGGTACCCTTTCACGTCCAAATCTCTCAAACTCCGGGAGAGATTCTCAAAACCAAGGTTGACATGTTTCGAGTTCCTTTCAACATTTTGGAAATCCCGCTGAAACTTTGGACATTCTCGCGAAGGGTTCCCAATCCCCGACAAGACTGGTACCCTTTCACGTCCAAATCTCTCAAACTCCGGGAGAGATTCTCAAAACCAAGGTTGACATGTTTCGAGTTCCTTTCAACATTTTGGAAATCCCGCTGAAACTTTGGACATTCTGGCGAAGGGTTCCCAATCCCCGAAAGACTGGTACCCTTTCACATCCAAATCTCTCAAACTCCGGGAGAGATTCTCAAAACCAAGGTTGACATGTTTCGAGTTCCTTTCAACATTTTGGAAATCCCGCTGAAACTTTGGACATTCTCGCGAACGTTTTCCAATCCCCGACAAGACTGGTACCCTTTCACGTCCAAATCTCTCAAACTCTGGGAGAGATTCTCAAAACCAAGGTTGACATGTTTCGAGTTCCTTTCAACATTTTGGAAATCCCGCTGAAACTTTGGACATTCTCGCGAAGGGTTCCCAATCCCCGACAAGATTTGTACACTTTCACGTCCAAATCTCTCAAACTCCGGGAGAGATTCTCAAAACCAAGGTTGACATGTTTCGAGTTCCTTTCAACATTTTGGAAATCCCGCTGAAACTTTGGACATTCTCGCGAAGGGTTCCCAATCCCCGACAAGACTGGTACCCTTTCACGTCCAAATCTCTCAAACTCCGGGAGAGATTCTCAAAACCAAGGTTGACATGTTTCGAGTTCCTTTCAACATTTTGGAAATCCCGCTGAAACTTTGGACATTCTAGCGAAGGGTTCCCAATCCCCGACAAGACTGGTACCCTTTCACGTCCAAATCTCTCAAACTCCGGGAGAGATTCTCAAAACCAAAGTTGACATGTTTCGATTTCCTTTCAACATTTTGGAAATCCCGCTGAAACTTTGGACATTCTGGCGAAGGGTTCCCAGTCCCCGACAAGATTGGTACTCTTTCACGTCCAAATCTCTCAAACTCCGGGAGAGATTCTCAAAACCAAGGTTGCCATGTTTCGAGTTCCTTTCAACATTTTGGAAATCCCGCTGAAACTTTGGACATTCTCGCGAAGGGTTCCCAATCCCCGACAAGATTGGTACCCTTTCACGTCCAAATCTCTCAAACTCCGGGAGAGATTCTCAAAACCAAGGTTGACATGTTTCGAGTTCCTTTCAACATTTTGGAAGTCCCACTGAAACTTTGGACATTCTCGCGAAGGGTTCCCAATCCCCGACAAGACTGGTACCCTTTCATGTCCAAATCTCTCAAACTCCGGGAGAGATTCTCAAAACCAAGGTTGACATGTTTCGAGTTCCTTTCAACATTTTGGAAATCCCGCTGAAACTTTGGACATTCTCGCGAAGGGTTCCCAATCCCCGACAAGATTGGTACCCTTTCACGTCCAAATCTCTCAAACTCCGGGAGAGATTCTCAAAACCAAGGGTGACATGTTTCGAGTTCCTTTCAACATTTTGGAAATCCCGCTGAAACTTTGGACATTCTCGCGAAGGGTTCCCAATCCCCGACAAGATTGGTACCCTTTCACGTCCAAATCTCTCAAACTCCGGGAGAGATTCTCAAAACCAAGGTTGACATGTTTCGAGTTCCTTTCAACATTTTGGAAATCCCGCTGAAACTTTGGACATTCTCGCGAAGGGTTCCCAATCCCCGACAAGACTGGTACCCTTGCACGTCCAAATCTCTCAAACTCCGGGAGAGATTCTCAAAACCAAGGTTGACATGTTTCGAGTTCCTTTCAACATTTTGGAAATCCCGCTGAAACTTTTGACATTCTCGCGAAGGGTTCCCAACCCCCGACAAGACTGGTACTCTTTCACGTCCAAATCTCTCAAACTCCGGGAGAGATTCTCAAAACCAAGGTTGACATGTTTCGAGTTCCTTTCAACATTTTGGAAATCCCGCTGAAACTTTGGACATTCTCGCGAAGGGTTCCCAATCCCCGACAAGATTGGTACCCTTTCACGTCCAAATCTCTCAAACTCTGGGAGAGATTCTCAAAACCAAGGTTGCCATGTTTCGAGTTCCTTTCAACATTTTGGAAATCCCGCTGAAACTTTGGACATTCTCGTGAAGGGTTCCCAATTTCCGACAAGATTGGTACCCTTTCACGTCTAAATCTCTCAAACTCCGGGAGAGATTCTCAAAACCAAGGTTGACATGTTTCGAGTTCCTTTCAACATTTTGGAAATCCCGCTGAAACTTTGGACATTCTCGCGAAGGGTTCCCAATCCCCGACAAGACTGGTACCCTTTCACGTCCAAATCTCTCAAACTCCGGGAGAGATTCTCAAAACCAAGGTTGACATGTTTCGAGTTCCTTTCAACATTTTGGAAATCCTGCTGAAACTTTGGACATTCTCGCGAAGGGTTCCCAACCCCCGACAAGACTGGTACACTTTCACGTCCAAATCTCTCAAACTCCGGGAGAGATTCTCAAAACCAAGGTTGACATGTTTCGAGTTCCTTTCAACATTTTGGAAATCCCGCTGAAACTTTGGACGTTCTCGCAAAGGGTTCCCAATCCCCGACAAGATTGGTACCCTTTCACGTCCAAATCTCTCAAACTCCGGGAGAGATTCTCAAAACCAAGGTTGACATGTTTCGAGTTCCTTTCAACATTTTGGAAATCCCGCTGAAACTTTGGACATTCTCGCGAAGGGTTCCCAATCCCCGACAAGACTGGTACCCTTTCACGTCCAAATCTCTCAAACTCCGGGAGAGATTCTCAAAACCAAGGTTGACATGTTTCGAGTTCCTTTCAACATTTTGGAAATCCCGCTGAAACTTTGGACATTCTCGCGAAGGGTTCCCAATCCCCAACAAGACTGGTACCCTTTCACGTCTAAATCTCTCAAACTCCGGGAGAGATTCTCAAAACCAAGGTTGACATGTTTCGAGTTCCTTTCAACATTTTGGAAATCCCGATGAAACTTTGGACATTCTGGCGAAGGGTTCCCAATCCCCGACAAGACTGGTACCCTTTCACGTCCAAATCTCTCAAACTCCGGGAGAGATTCTCAAAACCAAGGTTGACATGTTTCGAGTTCCTCTAAACATTTTGGAAATCCCGCTGAAACTTTGGACATTCTCGCGAAGGGTTCCCAATCCCCGACAAGACTGGTACCCTTTCACGTCCAAATCTCTCAGACTCCGGGAGAGATTCTCAAAACCAAGGTTGACATGTTTCGAGTTCCTTTCAACATTTTGGAAATCCCGCTGAAACTTTGGACATTCTCGCGAAGGGTTCCCAATCCCCGACAAGATTGGTACCCTTTCACGTCCAAATCTCTCAAACTCCGGGAGAGATTCTCAAAACCAAGGTTGACATGTTTCGAGTTCCTTTCAACATTTTGGAAATCCCGCTGAAACTTTGGACATTCTCGCAAAGGGTTCCCAATCCCCGACAAGACTGGTACCCTTTCACGTCCAAATCTCTCAAACTCCGGGAGAGATTCTCAAAACCAAGGTTGACATGTTTCGAGTTCCTTTCAACATTTTGGAAATCCCGCTGACTTTGGACATTCTCGCGAAGGGTTCCCAATCCCCGACAAGACTGGTACCCTTTCACGTCCAAATCTCTCAAACTCCGGGAGAGATTCTCAAAACCAAGGTTGACATGTTTCGAGTTCCTTTCAACATTTTGGAAATCCCGATGAAACTTTGGACATTCTGGCGAAGGGTTCCCAATCCCCGACAAGACTGGTACCCTTTCACGTCCAAATCTCTCAAACTCCGGGCGAGATTCTCAAAACCAAGGTTGACATGTTTCGAGTTCCTTTCAACATTTTGGAAATCCCGCTGAAACTTTGGACATTCTCGCGAAGGGTTCCCAATCCCCGACAAGACTGGTACCCTTTCACGTCCAAATCTCTCAAACTCCGGGAGAGATTCTCAAAACCAAGGTTGACATGTTTCGAGTTCCTTTCAACATTTTGGAAATCCCGCTGAAACTTTGGACATTCTCGCAAAGGGTTCCCAATCCCCGACAAGATTGGTACCCTTTCACGTCCAAATCTCTCAAACTCCGGGAGAGATTCTCAAAACCAAGGTTGCCATGTTTCGAGTTCCTTTCAACATTTTGGAAATCCCGCTGAAACTTTGGACATTCTCGCGAAGGGTTCCCAATCCCCGACAAGATTGGTACCCTTTCACGTCTAAATCTCTCAAACTCCGGGAGAGATTCTCAAAACCAAGGTTGACATGTTTCGAGTTCCTTTCAACATTTTGGAAATCCCGCTGAAACTTTGGAGATTCTCGTGAAGGGTTCCCAATCCCCGACAAGACTGGTACCCTTTCACGTCCAAATCTCTCAAACTCCGGGAGAGATTCTCAAAACCAAGGTTGACATGTTTTGAGTTCCTTTCAACATTTTGGAAATCCCGCTGAAACTTTGGACATTCTCGCGAAGGGTTCCCAATCCCCAACAAGACTGGTACCCTTTCACGTCCAAATCTCTCAAACTCCGGGAGAGATTCTCAAAACCAAGGTTGACATGTTTCGAGTTCCTTTCAACATTTTGGAAATCCCGCTGAAACTTTGGACATTCTGGCGAAGGGTTCCCAATCCCCGACAAGACTGGTACCCTTTCACGTCCAAATCTCTCAAACTCCGGGAGAGATTCTCAAAACCAAGGTTGACATGTTTCGAGTTCCTTTCAACATTTTGGAAATCCCGCTGAAACTTTGGACATTCTCGCGAAGGGTTCCCAATCCCCGACAAGACTGGTACCCTTTCACGTCCAAATCTCTCAGACTCCGGGAGAGATTCTCAAAACCAAGGTTGACATGTTTCGAGTTCCTTTCAACATTTTGGAAATCCCGCTGAAACTTTGGACATTCTCGCGAAGGGTTCCCAATCCCCGACAAGATTGGTACCCTTTCACGTCCAAATCTCTCAAACTCCGGGAGAGATTCTCAAAACCAAGGTTGACATGTTTCGAGTTCCTTTCAACATTTTGGAAATCCCGCTGAAACTTTGGACATTCTCGCGAACGTTTTCCAATCCCCGACAAGACTGGTACCCTTTCACGTCCAAATCTCTCAAACTCCGGGAGAGATTCTCAAAACCAAGGTTGACATGTGTCGAGTTCCTTTCAACATTTTGGAAATCCCGCTGAAACTTTGGACATTCTCGCGAAGGGTTCCCAATCCCCGACAAGACTGGTACCCTTGCACGTCCAAATCTCTCAAACTCCGGGAGAGATTCTCAAAACCAAGGTTGACATGTTTCGAGTTCCTTTCAACATTTTGGAAATCCCGATGAAACTTTGGACATTCTGGCGAAGGGTTCCCAATCCCCGACAAGACTGGTACCCTTTCACGTCCAAATCTCTCAAACTCCGGGAGAGATTCTCAAAACCAAGGTTGACATGTTTCGAGTTCCTTTCAACATTTTGGAAATCCCGCTGAAACTTTGGACATTCTGGCGAAGGGTTCCCAATCCCCGACAAGACTGGTACCCTTTCACGTCCAAATCTCTCAAACTCCGGGAGAGATTCTCAAAACCAAGGTTGACATGTTTCGAGTTCCTTTCAACATTTTGGAAATCCCGCTGAAACTTTGGACATTCTCGCGAAGGGTTCCCAATCCCCGACAAGACTGGTACCCTTTCACGTCCAAATCTCTCAAACTCCGGGAGAGATTCTCAAAACCAAGGTTGACATGTTTCGAGTTCCTTTCAACATTTTGGAAATCCCGCTGAAACTTTGGACATTCTCGCGAAGGGTTCCCAAGCCCCGACAAGACTGGTACTCTTTCACGTCCAAATCTCTCAAACTCCGGGCGAGATTCTCAAAACCAAGGTTGACATGTTTCGAGTTCCTTTCAACATTTTGGAAATCCCGCTGAAACTTTGGACATTCTCGCAAAGGGTTCCCAATCCCCGACAAGATTGGTACCCTTTCACGTCCAAATCTCTCAAACTCCGGGAGAGATTCTCAAAACCAAGGTTGCCATGTTTCGAGTTCCTGTCAACATTTTGGAAATCCCGCTGAAACTTTGGACATTCTCGCGAAGGGTTCCCAATCCCCGACAAGATTGGTACCCTTTCACGTCTAAATCTCTCAAACTCCGGGAGAGATTCTCAAAACCAAGGTTGACATGTTTCGAGTTCATTTCAACATTCTGGAAATCCCGCTGAAACTTTGGACATTCTCGCGAAGGGTTCCCAATCCCCGACAAGATTGGTACCCTTTCACGTCCAAATCTCTCAAACTCCGGGAGAGATTCTCAAAACCAAGGTTGACATGTTTCGAGTTCCTTTCAACATTTTGGAAATCCCGCTGAAACTTTGGACATTCTCGCGAAGGGTTCCCAACCCCCGACAAGACTGGTACTCTTTCACGTCCAAATCTCTCAAACTCCGGGAGAGATTCTCAAAACCAAGGTTGACATGTTTCGAGTTCCTTTCAACATTTTGGAAATCCCGCTGAAACTTTGGACATTCTCACGAAGGGTTCCCAATCCCCGTCAAGATTGGTACCCTTTCACGTCCAAATCTCTCAAACTCCGGGAGAGATTCTCAAAACCAAGGTTGCCATGTTTCGAGTTCCTTTCAACATTTTGGAAATCCCGCTGAAACTTTGGACATTCTCGCGAAGGGTTCCCAATCCCCGACAAGATTGGTACCCTTTCACATCTAAATCTCTCAAACTCCGGGAGAGATTCTCAAAACCAAGGTTGACATGTTTCGAGTTCCTTTCAACATTCTGGAAATCCCGCTGAAACTTTGGAGATTCTCGCGAAGGGTTCCCAATCCCCGACAAGACTGGTACCCTTTCACGTCCAAATCTCTCAAACTCCGGGAGAGATTCTCAAAACCAAGGTTGACATGTTTCGAGTTCCTTTCAACATTTTGGAAATCCCGCTGAAACTTTGGACATTCTCGCGAAGGGTTCCCAATCCCCGACAAGACTGGTACCCTTTCACGTCCAAATCTCTCAAACTCCGGGAGAGATTCTCAAAACCAAGGTTGACATGTTTCGAGTTCCTTTCAACATTTTGGAAATCCCGCTGAAACTTTGGACATTCTCGCGAAGGGTTCCCAATCCCCGACAAGACTGGTACCCTTTCACGTCCAAATCTCTCAGACTCCGGGAGAGATTCTCAAAACCAAGGTTGACATGTTTCGAGTTCCTTTCAACATTTTGGAAATCCCGCTGAAACTTTGGACATTCTCGCGAAGGGTTCCCAATCCCCGACAAGATTGGTACCCTTTCACGTCCAAATCTCTCAAACTCCGGGAGAGATTCTCAAAACCAAGGTTGACATGTTTCGAGTTCCTTTCAACATTTTGGAAATCCCGCTGAAACTTTGGACATTCTCGCGAACGTTTTCCAATCCCCTACAAGACTGGTACCCTTTCACGTCCAAATCTCTCAAACTCCGGGAGAGATTCTCAAAACCAAGGTTGACATGTTTCGAGTTCCTTTCAACATTTTGGAAATCCCGCTGAAACTTTGGACATTCTCGCGAAGGGTTCCCAATCCCCGACAAGACTGGTACCCTTGCACGTCCAAATCTCTCAAACTCCGGGAGAGATTCTCAAAACCAAGGTTGACATGTTTCGAGTTCCTTTCAACATTTTGGAAATCCCGATGAAACTTTGGACATTCTGGCGAAGGGTTCCCAATCCCCGACAAGACTGGTACCCTTTCACGTCCAAATCTCTCAAACTCCGGGAGAGATTCTCAAAACCAAGGTTGACATGTTTCGAGTTCCTTTCAACATTTTGGAAATCCCGATGAAACTTTGGACATTCTGGCGAAGGGTTCCCAATCCCCGACAAGACTGGTACCCTTTCACGTCCAAATCTCTCAAATTCCGGGAGAGATTCTCAAAACCAAGGTTGACATGTTTCGAGTTCCTTTCAACATTTTGGAAATCCCGCTGAAACTTTGGACATTCTCGCGAAGGGTTCCCAATCCCCGACAAGACTGGTACCCTTTCACGTCCAAATCTCTCAAACTCCGGGAGAGATTCTCAAAACCAAGGTTGACATGTTTCGAGTTCCTTTCAACATTTTGGAAATCCCGCTGAAACTTTGGACATTCTCGCAAAGGGTTCCCAACCCCCGACAAGACTGGTACTCTTTCACGTCCAAATCTCTCAAACTCCGGGAGAGATTCTCAAAACCAAGGTTGACATGTTTCGAGTTCCTTTCAACATTTTGGAAATCCCGCTGAAACTTTGGACATTCTCGCGAAGGGTTCCCAATCCCCGACAAGATTGGTACCCTTTCACGTCCAAATCTCTCAAACTCCGGGAGAGATTCTCAAAACCAAGGTTGACATGTTTCGAGTTCCTTTCAACATTTTGGAAATCCCGCTGAAACTTTGGACATTGTCGCGAAGGGTTCCCAATCCCCGACAAGACTGGTACCCTTTCACGTCCAAATCTCTCAGACTCCGGGAGAGATTCTCAAAACCAAGGTTGACATGTTTCGAGTTCCTTTCAACATTTTGGAAATCCCGCTGAAACTTTGGACATTCTCGCGAAGGGTTCCCAATCCCCGACAAGATTGGTACCCTTTCACGTCCAAATCTCTCAAACTCCGGGAGAGATTCTCAAAACCAAGGTTGACATGTTTCGAGTTCCTTTCAACATTTTGGAAATCCCGCTGAAACTTTGGACATTCTCGCGAAGGGTTCCCAATCCCCGACAAGACTGGTACCCTTGCACGTCCAAATCTCTCAAACTCCGGGAGAGATTCTCAAAACCAAGGTTGACATGTTTCGAGTTCCTTTCAACATTTTGGAAATCCCGATGAAACTTTGGACATTCTGGCGAAGGGTTCCCAATCCCCGACAAGACTGGTACCCTTTCACGTCCAAATCTCTCAAACTCCGGGAGAGATTCTCAAAACCAAGGTTGACATGTTTCGAGTTCCTTTCAACATTTTGGAAATCCCGATGAAACTTTGGACATTCTGGCGAAGGGTTCCCAATCCCCGACAAGACTGGTACCCTTTCACGTCCAAATCTCTCAAATTCCGGGAGAGATTCTCAAAACCAAGGTTGACATGTTTCGAGTTCCTTTCAACATTTTGGAAATCCCGCTGAAACTTTGGACATTCTCGCGAAGGGTTCCCAATCCCCGACAAGACTGGTACCCTTTCACGTCCAAATCTCTCAAACTCCGGGAGAGATTCTCAAAACCAAGGTTGACATGTTTCGAGTTCCTTTCAACATTTTGGAAATCCCGCTGAAACTTTGGACATTCTCGCGAAGGGTTCCCAACCCCCGACAAGACTGGTACTCTTTCACGTCCAAATCTCTCAAACTCCGGGACAGATTCTCAAAACCAAGGTTGACATGTTTCGAGTTCCTTTCAACATTTTGGAAATCCCGCTGAAACTTTGGACATTCTCGCAAAGGGTTCCCAATCCCCGACAAGATTGGTACCCTTTCACGTCCAAATCTCTCAAACTCCGGGAGAGATTCTCAAAACCAAGGTTGACATGTTTCGAGTTCCTTTCAACATTTTGGAAATCCCGCTGAAACTTTGGACATTCTCGCGAAGGGTTCCCAATCCCCGACAAGATTGGTACCCTTTCACGTCTAAATCTCTCAAACTCCGGGAGAGATTCTCAAAACCAAGGTTGACATGTTTCGAGTTCCTTTCAACATTCTGGAAATCCCGCTGAAACTTTGGACATTCTCGCGAAGGGTTCCCAATCCCCGACAAGATTGGTACCCTTTCACGTCCAAATCTCTCAAACTCCGGGAGAGATTCTCAAAACCAAGGTTGACATGTTTCGAGTTCCTTTCAACATTTTGGAAATCCCGCTGAAACTTTGGACATTCTCGCGAAGGGTTCCCAATCCCCGACAAGACTGGTACCCTTTCACGTCCAAATCTCTCAAACTCCGGGAGAGATTCTCAAAACCAAGGTTGACATGTTTCGAGTTCCTTTCAACATTTTGGAAATCCCGCTGAAACTTTGGACATTCTCGCGAAGGGTTCCCAATCCCCGACAAGACTGGTACCCTTTCACGTCCAAATCTCTCAAACTCAGGGAGAGATTCTCAAAACCAAGGTTGACATGTTTCAAGTTCCTTTCAACATTTTGGAAATCCCGCTGAAACTTTGGACATTCTCGCGAAGGGTTCCCAACCCCCGACAAGACTGGTACACTTTCACGTCCAAATCTCTCAGACTCCGGGAGAGATTCTCAAAACCAAGGTTGACATGTTTCAAGTTCCTTTCAACATTTTGGAAATCCCGCTGAAACTTTGGACATTCTCGCGAAGGGTTCCCAATCCCCGACAAGATTGGTACCCTTTCACGTCCAAATCTCTCAAACTCTGGGAGAGATTCTCAAAACCAAGGTTGACATGTTTCGAGTTCCTTTCAACATTTTGGAAATCCCGCTGAAACTTTGGACATTCTCGCGAACGTTTTCCAATCCCCGACAAGACTGGTACCCTTTCACGTCCAAATCTCTCAAACTCCGGGAGAGATTCTCAAAACCAAGGTTGACATGTTTCGAGTTCCTTTCAACATTTTGGAAATCCCGCTGAAACTTTGGACATTCTCGCGAAGGGTTCCCAATCCCCGACAAGACTGGTACCCTTGCACGTCCAAATCTCTCAAACTCCGGGAGAGATTCTCAAAACCAAGGTTGACATGTTTCGAGTTCCTTTCAACATTTTGGAAATCCCGATGAAACTTTGGACATTCTGGCGAAGGGTTCCCAATCCCCGACAAGACTGGTACCCTTTCACGTCCAAATCTCTCAAACTCCGGGAGAGATTCTCAAAACCAAGGTTGACATGTTTCGAGTTCCTTTCAACATTTTGGAAATCCCGCTGAAACTTTGGACATTCTCGCGAAGGGTTCCCAATCCCCGACAAGACTGGTACCCTTTCACGTCCAAATCTCTCAGACTCCGGGAGAGATTCTCAAAACCGAGGTTGACATGTTTCGAGTTCCTTTCAACATTTTGGAAATCCCGCTGAAACTTTGGACATTCTCGCGAAGGGTTCCCAAACCCGACAAGACTGGTACCCTTTCACGTCCAAATCTCTCAAACTCCGGGAGAGATTCTCAAAACCAAGGTTGACATGTTTCGAGTTCCTTTCAACATTTTGGAAATCCCGCTGAAACTTTGGACATTCTCGCGAAGGGTTCCCAAACCCGACAAGACTGGTACCCTTTCACGTCCAAATCTCTCAAACTCCGGGAGAGATTCTCAAAACCAAGGTTGACATGTTTCGAGTTCCTTTCAACATTTTGGAAATCCCGCTGAAACTTTGGACATTCTCGCGAAGGGTTCCCAAACCCGACAAGACTGGTACCCTTTCACGTCCAAATCTCTCAAACTCCGGGAGAGATTCTCAAAACCAAGGTTGACATGTTTCGAGTTCCTTTCAACATTTTGGAAATCCCGCTGAAACTTTGGACATTCTCGCGAAAGTTTTCCAATCCCCGACAAGACTGGTACCCTTTCACGTCCAAATCTCTCAAAGTCCGGGAGAGATTCTCAAAACCAAGGTTGACATGTTTCGAGTTCCTTTCAACATTTTGGAAATCCCGCTGAAACTTTGGACATTGTCGCGAAGGGTTCCCAATCCCCGACAAGACTGGTACCCTTTCACGTCCAAATCTCTCAAACTCCTGGAGAGATTCTCAAAACCAAGGTTGACATGTTTCGAGTTCCTTTCAACATTTTGGAAATCCCGCTGAAACTTTGGACATTCTCGCGAAGGGTTCCCAATCCCCGACAAGACTGGTACCCTTTCACGTCCAAATCTCTCAGACTCCGGGAGAGATTCTCAAAACCAAGGTTGACATGTTTCGAGTTCCTTTCAACATTTTGGAAATCCCGCTGAAACTTTGGACATTCTCGCGAAGGGTTCCCAACCCCCGACAAGACTGGTACTCTTTCACGTCCAAATCTCTCAAACTCCGGGAGAGATTCTCAAAACCAAGGTTGACATGTTTCGAGTTCCTTTCAACATTTTGGAAATCCCGCTGAAACTTTGGACATTCTCGCGAAGGGTTCCCAATCCCCGACAAGATTGGTACCCTTTCACGTCCAAATCTCTCAAACTCCGGGAGAGATTCTCAAAACCAAGGTTGACATGTTTCGAGTTCCTTTCAACATTTTGGAAATCCCGCTGAAACTTTGGATATTCTCGCGAACGTTTTCCAATCCCCGACAAGACTGGTACCCTTTCACGTCCAAATCTCTCAAACTCCGGGAGAGATTCTCAAAACCAAGGTTGACATGTTTCGAGTTCCTTTCAACATTTTGGAAATCCCGCTGAAACTTTGGACATTCTAGCGAAGGGTTCCCAATCCCCGACAAGATTGGTACCCTTTCACGTCCAAATCTCTCAAACTCCGGGAGAGATTCTCAAAACCAAAGTTGACATGTTTCGAGTTCCTTTCAACATTTTGGAAATCCCGCTGAAACTTTGGACATTCTCGTGAAGGGTTCCCAATCCCCGACAAGATTGGTACCCTTTCACGTCCAAATCTCTCAAACTCCGGGAGAGATTCTCAAAACCAAGGTTGACATGTTTCGAGTTCCTTTCAACATTTTGGAAATCCCGCTGAAACTTTGGACATTCTGGCGAAGGGTTCCCAATCCCCGACAAGACTGGTACCCTTTCACGTCCAAATCTCTCAAACTCCGGGAGAGATTCTCAAAACCAAGGTTGACATGTTTCGAGTTCCTTTCAACATTTTGGAAATCCCGCTGAAACTTTGGACATTCTCGCGAAGGGTTCCCAATCCCCGACAAGACTGGTACCCTTTCACGTCCAAATCTCTCAGACTCCGGGAGAGATTCTCAAAACCAAGGTTGACATGTTTCGAGTTCCTTTCAACATTTTGGAAATCCCGCTGAAACTTTGGACATTCTCGCGAAGGGTTCCCAATCCCCGACAAGACTGGTACCCTTTCACGTCCAAATCTCTCAAACTCCGGGAGAGATTCTCAAAACCAAGGTTGACATGTTTCGAGTTCCTTTCAACATTTTGGAAATCCCGCTGAAACTTTGGACATTCTCGCAAAGGGTTCCCAACCCCCGACAAGACTGGTACTCTTTCACGTCCAAATCTCTCAAACTCCGGGAGAGATTCTCAAAACCAAGGTTGACATGTTTCGAGTTCCTTTCAACATTTTGGAAATCCCGCTGAAACTTTGGACATTCTCGCGAAGGGTTCCCAATCCCCGACAAGACTGGTACCCTTTCACGTCCAAATCTCTCAAACTCCGGGAGAGATTCTCAAAACCAAGGTTGACATGTTTCGAGTTCCTTTCAACATTTTGGAAATCCCGCTGAAACTTTGGACATTCTCGCGAAGGGTTCCCAACCCCCGACAAGACTGGTACTCTTTCACGTCCAAATCTCTCAAACTCCGGGAGAGATTCTCAAAACCAAGGTTGACATGTTTCGAGTTCCTTTCAACATTTTGGAAATCCCGCTGAAACTTTGGACATTCTCGCGAAGGGTTCCCAATCCCCGACAAGATTGGTACCCTTTCACGTCCAAATCTCTCAAACTCCGGGAGAGATTCTCAAAACCAAGGTTGACATGTTTCGAGTTCCTTTCAACATTTTGGAAATCCCGCTGAAACTTTGGATATTCTCGCGAACGTTTTCCAATCCCCGACAAGACTGGTACCCTTTCACGTCCAAATCTCTCAAACTCCGGGAGAGATTCTCAAAACCAAGGTTGACATGTTTCGAGTTCCTTTCAACATTTTGGAAATCCCGCTGAAACTTTGGACATTCTAGCGAAGGGTTCCCAATCCCCGACAAGATTGGTACCCTTTCACGTCCAAATCTCTCAAACTCCGGGAGAGATTCTCAAAACCAAAGTTGACATGTTTCGAGTTCCTTTCAACATTTTGGAAATCCCGCTGAAACTTTGGACATTCTCGTGAAGGGTTCCCAATCCCCGACAAGATTGGTACCCTTTCACGTCCAAATCTCTCAAACTCCGGGAGAGATTCTCAAAACCAAGGTTGACATGTTTCGAGTTCCTTTCAACATTTTGGAAATCCCGCTGAAACTTTGGACATTCTGGCGAAGGGTTCCCAATCCCCGACAAGACTGGTACCCTTTCACGTCCAAATCTCTCAAACTCCGGGAGAGATTCTCAAAACCAAGGTTGACATGTTTCGAGTTCCTTTCAACATTTTGGAAATCCCGCTGAAACTTTGGACATTCTCGCGAAGGGTTCCCAATCCCCGACAAGACTGGTACCCTTTCACGTCCAAATCTCTCAGACTCCGGGAGAGATTCTCAAAACCAAGGTTGACATGTTTCGAGTTCCTTTCAACATTTTGGAAATCCCGCTGAAACTTTGGACATTCTCGCGAAGGGTTCCCAATCCCCGACAAGACTGGTACCCTTTCACGTCCAAATCTCTCAAACTCCGGGAGAGATTCTCAAAACCAAGGTTGACATGTTTCGAGTTCCTTTCAACATTTTGGAAATCCCGCTGAAACTTTGGACATTCTCGCGAAGGGTTCCCAACCCCCGACAAGACTGGTACTCTTTCACGTCCAAATCTCTCAAACTCCGGGAGAGATTCTCAAAACCAAGGTTGACATGTTTCGAGTTCCTTTCAACATTTTGGAAATCCCGCTGAAACTTTGGACATTCTCGCGAAGGGTTCCCAATCCCCGACAAGATTGGTACCCTTTCACGTCCAAATCTCTCAAACTCCGGGAGAGATTCTCAAAACCAAGGTTGACATGTTTCGAGTTCCTTTCAACATTTTGGAAATCCCGATGAAACTTTGGACATTCTCGCGAAAGTTTTCCAATCCCCGACAAGACTGGTACCCTTTCACGTCCAAATCTCTCAAAGTCCGGGAGAGATTCTCAAAACCAAGGTTGACATGTTTCGAGTTCCTTTCAACATTTTGGAAATCCCGCTGAAACTTTGGACATTGTCGCGAAGGGTTCCCAATCCCCGACAAGACTGGTACCCTTTCACGTCCAAATCTCTCAAACTCCTGGAGAGATTCTCAAAACCAAGGTTGACATGTTTCGAGTTCCTTTCAACATTTTGGAAATCCCGCTGAAACTTTGGACATTCTCGCGAAGGGTTCCCAATCCCCGACAAGACTGGTACCCTTTCACGTCCAAATCTCTCAGACTCCGGGAGAGATTCTCAAAACCAAGGTTGACATGTTTCGAGTTCCTTTCAACATTTTGGAAATCCCGCTGAAACTTTGGACATTCTCGCGAAGGGTTCCCAATCCCCGACAAGACTGGTACCCTTTCACGTCCAAATCTCTCAAACTCCGGGAGAGATTCTCAAAACCAAGGTTGACATGTTTCGAGTTCCTTTCAACATTTTGGAAATCCCGCTGAAACTTTGGACATTCTCGCGAAGGGTTCCCAACCCCCGACAAGACTGGTACTCTTTCACGTCCAAATCTCTCAAACTCCGGGAGAGATTCTCAAAACCAAGGTTGACATGTTTCGAGTTCCTTTCAACATTTTGGAAATCCCGCTGAAACTTTGGACATTCTCGCGAAGGGTTCCCAATCCCCGACAAGATTGGTACCCTTTCACGTCCAAATCTCTCAAACTCCGGGAGAGATTCTCAAAACCAAGGTTGACATGTTTCGAGTTCCTTTCAACATTTTGGAAATCCCGCTGAAACTTTGGATATTCTCGCGAACGTTTTCCAATCCCCGACAAGACTGGTACCCTTTCACGTCCAAATCTCTCAAACTCCGGGAGAGATTCTCAAAACCAAGGTTGACATGTTTCGAGTTCCTTTCAACATTTTGGAAATCCCGCTGAAACTTTGGACATTCTAGCGAAGGGTTCCCAATCCCCGACAAGATTGGTACCCTTTCACGTCCAAATCTCTCAAACTCCGGGAGAGATTCTCAAAACCAAAGTTGACATGTTTCGAGTTCCTTTCAACATTTTGGAAATCCCGCTGAAACTTTGGACATTCTCGTGAAGGGTTCCCAATCCCCGACAAGATTGGTACCCTTTCACGTCCAAATCTCTCAAACTCCGGGAGAGATTCTCAAAACCAAGGTTGACATGTTTCGAGTTCCTTTCAACATTTTGGAAATCCCGCTGAAACTTTGGACATTCTGGCGAAGGGTTCCCAATCCCCGACAAGACTGGTACCCTTTCACGTCCAAATCTCTCAAACTCCGGGAGAGATTCTCAAAACCAAGGTTGACATGTTTCGAGTTCCTTTCAACATTTTGGAAATCCCGCTGAAACTTTGGACATTCTCGCGAAGGGTTCCCAATCCCCGACAAGACTGGTACCTTTTCACGTCCAAATCTCTCAGACTCCGGGAGAGATTCTCAAAACCAAGGTTGACATGTTTCGAGTTCCTTTCAACATTTTGGAAATCCCGCTGAAACTTTGGACATTCTCGCGAAGGGTTCCCAATCCCCGACAAGACTGGTACCCTTTCACGTCCAAATCTCTCAAACTCCGGGAGAGATTCTCAAAACCAAGGTTGACATGTTTCGAGTTCCTTTCAACATTTTGGAAATCCCGCTGAAACTTTGGACATTCTCGCGAAGGGTTCCCAACCCCCGACAAGACTGGTACTCTTTCACGTCCAAATCTCTCAAACTCCGGGAGAGATTCTCAAAACCAAGGTTGACATGTTTCGAGTTCCTTTCAACATTTTGGAAATCCCGCTGAAACTTTGGACATTCTCGCGAAGGGTTCCCAATCCCCGACAAGATTGGTACCCTTTCACGTCCAAATCTCTCAAACTCCGGGAGAGATTCTCAAAACCAAGGTTGACATGTTTCGAGTTCCTTTCAACATTTTGGAAATCCCGCTGAAACTTTGGACATTCTCGCGAAGGGTTCCCAATCCCCGACAAGACTGGTACCCTTTCACGTCCAAATCTCTCAAACTCCGGGAGAGATTCTCAAAACCAAGGTTGACATGTTTCGAGTTCCTTTCAACATTTTGGAAATCCCGCTGAAACTTTGGACATTCTCGCGAAGGGTTCCCAATCCCCGACAAGATTGGTACCCTTTCACGTCCAAATCTCTCAAACTCCGGGAGAGATTCTCAAAACCAAGGTTGACATGTTTCGAGTTCCTTTCAACATTTTGGAAATCCCGCTGAAACTTTGGACATTCTCGCGAAGGGTTCCCAATCCCCGACAAGACTGGTACCCTTTCACGTCCAAATCTCTCAAACTCCGGGAGAGATTCTCAAAACCAAGGTTGACATGTTTCGAGTTCCTTTCAACATTTTGGAAATCCCGCTGAAACTTTGGACATTCTCGCGAAGGGTTCCCAATCCCCGACAAGACTGGTACTCTTTCACGTCCAAATCTCTCAAACTCCGGGAGAGATTCTCAAAACCAAGGTTGACATGTTTCGAGTTCCTTTCAACATTTTGGAAATCCCGCTGAAACTTTGGACATTCTCGCGAAGGGTTCCCAATCCCCGACAAGATTGGTACCCTTTCACGTCCAAATCTCTCAAACTCCGGGAGAGATTCTCAAAACCAAGGTTGACATGTTTCGAGTTCCTTTCAACATTTTGGAAATCCCGCTGAAACTTTGGACATTCTCGCGAAGGGTTCCCAATCCCCGACAAGACTGGTACCCTTTCACGTCCAAATCTCTCAAACTCCGGGAGAGATTCTCAAAACCAAGGTTGACATGTTTCGAGTTCCTTTCAACATTTTGGAAATCCCGCTGAAACTTTGGACATTCTCGCGAAGGGTTCCCAATCCCCGACAAGATTGGTACCCTTTCACGTCCAAATCTCTCAAACTCCGGGAGAGATTCTCAAAACCAAGGTTGACATGTTTCGAGTTCCTTTCAACATTTTGGAAATCCCGCTGAAACTTTGGAC
The DNA here is from genome assembly GCF_964273445.1 of Streptopelia decaocto. NCBI lineage: Eukaryota > Metazoa > Chordata > Aves > Columbiformes > Columbidae > Streptopelia > Streptopelia decaocto. Next base: position 89,660 of record NW_028115680.1, read on the forward strand.
ATTCTCGCGAAGGGTTCCCAATCCCCGACAAGACTGGTACCCTTTCACGTCCAAATCTCTCAAACTCCGGGAGAGATTCTCAAAACCAAGGTTGACATGTTTCGAGTTCCTTTCAACATTTTGGAAATCCCGCTGAAACTTTGGACATTCTCGCGAAGGGTTCCCAGTCCCCGACAAGACTGGTACCCTTTCACGTCCAAATCTCTCAAACTCCGGGAGAGATTCTCAAAACCAAGGTTGACATGTTTCGAGTTCCTTTCAACATTTTGGAAATCCCGCTGAAACTTTGGACATTCTCGCGAAGGGTTCCCAATCCCCGACAAGATTGGTACCCTTTCACGTCCAAATCTCTCAAACTCCGGGAGAGATTCTCAAAACCAAGGTTGACATGTTTCGAGTTCCTTTCAACATTTTGGAAATCCCGCTGAAACTTTGGACATTCTCGCGAACGTTTTCCAATCCCCGACAAGACTGGTACCCTTTCACGTCCAAATCTCTCAAACTCCGGGAGAGATTCTCAAAACCAAGGTTGACATGTTTCGAGTTCCTTTCAACATTTTGGAAATCCCGCTGAAACTTTGGACATTCTCGCGAAGGGTTCCCAATCCCCGACAAGACTGGTACCCTTTCACGTCCAAATCTCTCAGACTCCGGGAGAGATTCTCAAAACCAAGGTTGACATGTTTCGAGTTCCTTTCAACATTTTGGAAATCCCGATGAAACTTTGGACATTCTCGCAAAGGGTTCCCAATCCCCGACAAGACTGGTACCCTTTCACGTCCAAATCTCTCAAACTCCGGGAGAGATTCTCAAAACCAAGGTTGACATGTTTCGAGTTCCTTTCAACATTTTGGAAATCCCGCTGAAACTTTGGACATTCTCGCGAAGGGTTCCCAATCCCCGACAAGACTGGTACCCTTTCACGTCCAAATCTCTCAGATTCCGGGAGAGATTCTCAAAACCAAGGTTGACATGTTTCGAGTTCCTTTCAACATTTTGGAAATCCCGCTGAAACTTTGGACATTCTCGCGAAGGGTTCCCAAACCCGACAAGACTGGTACCCTTTCACGTCCAAATCTCTCAAACTCTGGGAGAGATTCTCAAAACCAAGGTTGACATGTTTCGAGTTCCTTTCAACATTTTGGAAATCCCGCTGAAACTTTGGACATTCTCACGAAGGGTTCCCAAACCCGACAAGACTGGTACCCTTTCACGTCTAAATCTCTCAAACTCCGGGAGAGATTCTCAAAACCAAGGTTGACATGTTTCGAGTTCCTTTCAACATTTTGGAAATCCCGCTGAAACTTTGGACATTCTCGCGAACGTTTTCCAATCCCCGACAAGACTGGTACCCTTTCACGTCCAAATCTCTCAAACTCCGGGAGAGATTCTCAAAACCAAGGTTGACATGTTTCGAGTTCCTTTCAACATTTTGGAAATCCCGCTGAAACTTTGGACATTCTCGCAAAGGGTTCCCAATCCCCGACAAGACTGGTACCCTTTCACGTCCAAATCTCTCAGACTCCGGGAGAGATTCTCAAAACCAAGGTTGACATGTTTCGAGTTCCTTTCAACATTTTGGAAATCCCGATGAAACTTTGGACATTCTCGCAAAGGGTTCCCAATCCCCGACAAGACTGGTACCCTTTCACGTCCAAATCTCTCAAACTCCGGGAGAGATTCTCAAAACCAAGGTTGACATGTTTCGAGTTCCTTTCAACATTTTGGAAATCCCGCTGAAACTTTGGACATTCTCGCGAAGGGTTCCCAATCCCCGACAAGACTGGTACCCTTTCACGTCCAAATCTCTCAGATTCCGGGAGAGATTCTCAAAACCAAGGTTGACATGTTTCGAGTTCCTTTCAACATTTTGGAAATCCCGCTGAAACTTTGGACATTCTCGCGAAGGGTTCCCAAACCCGACAAGACTGGTACCCTTTCACGTCCAAATCTCTCAAACTCTGGGAGAGATTCTCAAAACCAAGGTTGACATGTTTCGAGTTCCTTTCAACATTTTGGAAATCCCGCTGAAACTTTGGACATTCTCACGAAGGGTTCCCAAACCCGACAAGACTGGTACCCTTTCACGTCTAAATCTCTCAAACTCCGGGAGAGATTCTCAAAACCAAGGTTGACATGTTTCGAGTTCCTTTCAACATTTTGGAAATCCCGCTGAAACTTTGGACATTCTCGCGAAGGGTTCCCAATCCCCGACAAGACTGGTACCCTTTCACGTCCAAATCTCTCAAACTCCGGGAGAGATTCTCAAAACCAAGGTTGACATGTTTCGAGTTCCTTTCAACATTTTGGAAATCCCGCTGAAACTTTGGACATTCTCACGAAGGGTTCCCAATCCCCGACAAGACTGGTACCCTTTCACGTCCAAATCTCTCAAACTCCGGGAGAGATTCTCAAAACCAAGGTTGACATGTTTCGAGTTCCTCTCTACATTTTGGAAATCCCGCTGAAACTTTGGACATTCTCGCGAAGGGTTCCCAATCCCCGACAAGACTGGTACCCTTTCACGTCCAAATCTCTCAAACTCCGGGAGAGATTCTCAAAACCAAGGTTGACATGTTTCGAGTTCCTTTCAACATTTTGGAAATCCCGCTGAAACTTTGGACATTCTCGCGAAGGGTTCCCAATCCCCGACAAGACTGGTACCCTTTCACGTCCAAATCTCTCAAACTCCGGGAGAGATTCTCAAAACCAAGGTTGACATGTTTCGAGTTCCTTTCAACATTTTGGAAATCCCGCTGAAACTTTGGACATTCTCGCGAAGGGTTCCCAATCCCCGACAAGACTGGTACCCTTTCACGTCCAAATCTCTCAAACTCCGGGAGAGATTCTCAAAACCAAGGTTGACATGTTTCGAGTTCCTTTCAACATTTTGGAAATCCCGATGAAACTTTGGACATTCTCGCGAAGGGTTCCCAATCCCCGACAAGACTGGTACCCTTTCACGTCCAAATCTCTCAAACTCCGGGAGAGATTCTCAAAACCAAGGTTGACATGTTTCGAGTTCCTTTCAACATTTTGGAAATCCCGCTGAAACTTTGGACATTCTCGCGAAGGGTTCCCAATCCCCGACAAGACTGGTACCCTTTCACGTCCAAATCTCTCAGACTCCGGGAGAGATTCTCAAAACCAAGGTTGACATGTTTCGAGTTCCTTTCAACATTTTGGAAATCCCGCTGAAACTTTGGACATTCTCGCAAAGGGTTCCCAAACCCGACAAGACTGGTACCCTTTCACGTCCAAATCTCTCAAACTCCGGGAGAGATTCTCAAAACCAAGGTTGACATATTTCGAGTTCCTTTCAACATTTTGGAAATCCCGCTGAAACTTTGGACATTCTCACGAAGGGTTCCCAAACCCGACAAGACTGGTACCCTTTCACGTCCAAATCTCTCAAACTCCGGGAGAGATTCTCAAAACCAAGGTTGACATGTTTCGAGTTCCTTTCAACATTTTGGAAATCCCGCTGAAACTTTGGACATTCTCGCGAAGGGTTCCCAATCCCCGACAAGACTGGTACCCTTTCACGTCCAAATCTCTCAAACTCCGGGAGAGATTCTCAAAACCAAGGTTGACATGTTTCGAGTTCCTTTCAACATTTTGGAAATCCCGCTGAAACTTTGGACATTCTCGCGAAGGGTTCCCAATCCCCGACAAGATTGGTACCCTTTCACGTCCAAATCTCTCAAACTCCGGGAGAGATTCTCAAAACCAAGGTTGACATGTTTCGAGTTCCTTTCAACATTTTGGAAATCCCGCTGAAAATTTGGACATTCTCGCGAACGTTTTCCAATCCCCGACAAGATTTGTAAGCTTTCACGTCCAAATCTCTCAAACTCCAGGAGAGATTCTCAAAACCAAGGTTGACATGTTTCGAGTTCCTTTCAACATTTTGGAAATCCCGCTGAAACTTTGGACATTCTCGCGAACGTTTTCCAATCCCCGACAAGAATGGTACCCTTTCACATCCAAATCTCTCAAACTCCGGGAGAGATTCTCAAAACCAAGGTTGACATGTTTTGAGTTCCTTTCAACATTTTGGAAATCCCGCTGAAACTTTGGACATTCTGGCGAAGGGTTCCCAATCCCCGACAAGACTGGTACCCTTTCACGTCCAAATCTCTCAAACTCCGGGAGAGATTCTCAAAACCAAGGTTGACATGTTTCGAGTTCCTTTCAACATTTTGGAAATCCCGCTGAAACTTTGGACATTCTCGCAAAGGGTTCCCAATCCCCGACAAGACTGGTACCCTTTCACGTCCAAATCTCTCAAACTCCGGGAGAGATTCTCAAAACCAAGGTTGACATGTTTCGAGTTCCTTTCAACATTTTGGAAATCCCGCTGAAACTTTGGACATTCTCGCGAAGGGTTCCCAATCCCCGACAAGATTGGTACCCTTTCACGTCCAAATCTCTCAAACTCCGGGAGAGATTCTCAAAACCAAGGTTGACATGTTTCGAGTTCCTTTCAACATTTTGGAAATCCCGCTGAAACTTTGGACATTCTCGCGAAGGGTTCCCAATCCCCGACAAGATTGATACCCTTTCACGTCCAAATCTCTCAAACTCCGGGAGAGATTCTCAAAACCAAGGTTGACATGTTTCGAGTTCCTTTCAACATTTTGGAAATCCCACTGAAACTTTGGACATTCTCGCGAAGGGTTCCCAATCCCCGACAAGACTGGTACCCTTTCACGTCCAAATCTCTCAAACTCTGGGAGAGATTCTCAAAACCAAGGTTGACATGTTTCGAGTTCCTTTCAACATTTTGGAAATCCCGCTGAAACTTTGGACATTCTCGCGAAGGGTTCCCAACCCCCGACAAGACTGGTACTCTTTCACGTCCAAATCTCTCAAACTCCGGGAGAGATTCTCAAAACCAAGGTTGACATGTTTCGAGTTCCTTTCAACATTTTGGAAATCCCGCTGAAACTTTGGACATTCTCGCAAAGGGTTCCCAATCCCCGACAAGACTGGTACCCTTTCACGTCCAAATCTCTCAAACTCCGGGAGAGATTCTCAAAACCAAGGTTGACATGTTTCGAGTTCCTTTCAACATTTTGGAAATCCCGCTGAAACTTTGGACATTCTCGCGAAGGGTTCCCAATCCCCGACAAGATTGGTACCCTTTCACGTCCAAATCTCTCAAACTCCGGGAGAGATTCTCAAAACCAAGGTTGACATGTTTCGAGTTCCTTTCAACATTTTGGAAATCCCGCTGAAACTTTGGACATTCTCGCGAAGGGTTCCCAATCCCCGACAAGACTGGTACCCTTTCACGTCCAAATCTCTCAAACTCCGGGAGAGATTCTCAAAACCAAGGTTGACATGTTTCGAGTTCCTTTCAACATTTTGGAAATCCCGCTGAAACTTTGGACATTCTCGCGAAGGGTTCCCAACCCCCGACAAGACTGGTACTCTTTCACGTCCAAATCTCTCAAACTCCGGGAGAGATTCTCAAAACCAAGGTTGACATGTTTCGAGTTCCTTTCAACATTTTGGAAATCCCGCTGAAACTTTGGACATTCTCGCGAAGGGTTCCCAATCCCCGACAAGATTGGTACCCTTTCACGTCCAAATCTCTCAAACTCCGGGAGAGATTCTCAAAACCAAGGTTGCCATGTTTCGAGTTCCTTTCAACATTTTGGAAATCCCGCTGAAACTTTGGACATTCTCGCGAAGGGTTCCCAATCCCCGACAAGATTGGTACCCTTTCACGTCTAAATCTCTCAAACTCCGGGAGAGATTCTCAAAACCAAGGTTGACATGTTTCGAGTTCCTTTCAACATTTTGGAAATCCCGCTGAAACTTTGGACATTCTCGCGAACGTTTTCCAATCCCCGACAAGACTGGTACCCTTTCACGTCCAAATCTCTCAAACTCCGGGAGAGATTCTCAAAACCAAGGTTGACATGTTTTGAGTTCCTTTCAACATTTTGGAAATCCCGCTGAAACTTTGGACATTCTGGCGAAGGGTTCCCAATCCCCGACAAGACTGGTACCCTTTCACGTCCAAATCTCTCAAACTCCGGGAGAGATTCTCAAAACCAAGGTTGACATGTTTCGAGTTCCTTTCAACATTTTGGAAATCCCGCTGAAACTTTGGACATTCTCGCAAAGGGTTCCCAATCCCCGACAAGACTGGTACCCTTTCACGTCCAAATCTCTCAAACTCCGGGAGAGATTCTCAAAACCAAGGTTGACATGTTTCGAGTTCCTTTCAACATTTTGGAAATCCCGCTGAAACTTTGGACATTCTCGCGAAGGGTTCCCAATCCCCGACAAGATTGGTACCCTTTCACGTCCAAATCTCTCAAACTCCGGGAGAGATTCTCAAAACCAAGGTTGACATGTTTCGAGTTCCTTTCAACATTTTGGAAATCCCGCTGAAACTTTGGACATTCTCGCGAAGGGTTCCCAATCCCCGACAAGATTGGTACCCTTTCACGTCCAAATCTCTCAAACTCCGGGAGAGATTCTCAAAACCAAGGTTGACATGTTTCGAGTTCCTTTCAACATTTTGGAAATCCCGCTGAAACTTTGGACATTCTCGCGAAGGGTTCCCAATCCCTGACAAGACTGGTACCCTTTCACGTCCAAATCTCTCAAACTCCGGGAGAGATTCTCAAAACCAAGGTTGACATGTTTCGAGTTCCTTTCAACATTTTGGAAATCCCGATGAAACTTTGGACATTCTCGCGAAGGGTTCCCAACCCCCGACAAGACTGGTACTCTTTCACGTCCAAATCTCTCAAACTCCGGGAGAGATTCTCAAAACCAAGGTTGACATGTTTCGAGTTCCTTTCAACATTTTGGAAATCCCGTTGAAACTTTGGACATTCTCGCGAAGGGTTCCCAATCCCCGACAAGATTGGTACCCTTTCACGTCCAAATCTCTCAAACTCCGGGAGAGATTCTCAAAACCAAGGTTGACATGTTTCGAGTTCCTTTCAACATTTTGGAAATCCCGCTGAAACTTTGGACATTCTCGCGAAGGGTTCCCAATCCCCGACAAGATTGGTACCCTTTCACGTCCAAATCTCTCAAACTCCGGGAGAGATTCTCAAAACCAAGGTTGACATGTTTCGAGTTCCTTTCAACATTTTGGAAATCCCGCTGAAACTTTGGACATTCTCGCGAAGGGTTCCCAATCCCCGACAAGACTGGTACCGTTTCACGTCCAAATCTCTCAAACTCCGGGAGAGATTCTCAAAACCAAGGTTGACATGTTTCGAGTTATTTCAACATTTTGGAAATCCCGCTGAAACTTTGGACATTCTCGCGAAGGGTTCCCAAACCCGACAAGACTGGTACCCTTTCACGTCCAAATCTCTCAAACTCCGGGAGAGATTCTCAAAACCAAGGTTGACATGTTTCGAGTTCCTTTCAACATTTTGGAAATCCCGCTGAAACTTTGGACATTCTCGCGAAGGGTTCCCAATCCCCGACAAGACTGGTACCCTTTCACGTCCAAATCTCTCAAACTCCGGGAGAGATTCTCAAAACCAAGGTTGACATGTTTCGAGTTCCTTTCAACATTTTGGAAATCCCGCTGAAACTTTGGACATTCTCGCGAAGGGTTCCCAATCCCCGACAAGACTGGTACCCTTTCACGTCCAAATCTCTCAAACTCCGGGAGAGATTCTCAAAACCAAGGTTGACAGGTTTCGAGTTCCTTTCAACATTTTGGAAATCCCGCTGAAACTTTGGACATTCTCGCTAAGGGTTCCCAATCCGCGAAAAGATTGGTACCCTTTCACGTCCAAATCTCTCAAACTCCGGGAGAGATTCTCAAAACCAAGGTTGACATGTTTCGAGTTCCTTTCAACATTTTGGAAATCCCGCTGAAACTTTGGACATTCTCGCGAAGGGTTCCAAATCCCCGACAAGACTGGTACCCTTTCACGTCCAAATCTCTCAGACTCCGGGAGAGATTCTCAAAACCAAGGTTGACATGTTTCGAGTTCCTTTCAACATTTTGGAAATCCCGATGAAACTTTGGACATTCTGGCGAAGGGTTCCCAATCCCCGACAAGATTGGTACCCTTTCACGTCCAGATCTCTCAAACTCCGGGAGAGATTCTCAAAACCAAGTTTGACATGTTTCGAGTTCCTTTCAACATTTTGGAAATCCCGCTGAAACTTTGGACATTCTCGCGAAGGGTTCCCAATCCCCGACAAGATTGGTACCCTTTCACGTCCAAATCTCTCAAACTCCGGGAGAGATTCTCAAAACCAAGGTTGACATGTTTCGAGTTCCTTTCAACATTTTGGAAATCCCGCTGAAACTTTGGACATTCTCGCGAAGGGTTCCCAATCCCCGACAAGACTGGTACCCTTTCACGTCCAAATCTCTCAAACTCCGGGAGAGATTCTCAAAACCAAGGTTGACATGTTTCGAGTTCCTTTCAACATTTTGGAAATCCCGCTGAAACTTTGGACATTCTCGCGAAGGGTTCCCAACCCCCGACAAGACTGGTACTCTTTCACGTCCAAATCTCTCAAACTCCGGGAGAGATTCTCAAAACCAAGGTTGACATGTTTCGAGTTCCTTTCAACATTTTGGAAATCCCGCTGAAACTTTGGACATTCTCGCGAAGGGTTCCCAATTCCCGACAAGATTGGTACCCTTTCACGTCCAGATCTCTCAAACTCCGGGAGAGATTCTCAAAACCAAGGTTGCCATGTTTCGAGTTCCTTTCAACATTTTGGAAATCCCGCTGAAACTTTGGACATTCTCGCGAAGGGTTCCCAATCCCCGACAAGATTGGTACCCTTTCACGTCTAAATCTCTCAAACTCCGGGAGAGATTCTCAAAACCAAGGTTGACATGTTTCGAGTTCCTTTCAACATTTTGGAAATCCCGCTGAAACTTTGGACATTCTCGCGAAGGGTTCCCAATCCCTGACAAGATTGGTACCCTTTCACGTCCAAATCTCTCAAACTCCGGGAGAGATTCTCAAAACCAAGGTTGACATGTTTCGAGTTCCTTTCAACATTTTGGAAATCCCGCTGAAACTTTGGACATTCTCGCAAAGGGTTCCCAATCCCCGACAAGACTGGTACCCTTTCACGTCCAAATCTCTCAAACTCCGGGAGAGATTCTCAAAACCAAGGCCGAAATGTTTCGAGTTCCTTTCAACATTTTGGAAATCCCGCTGAAACTTTGGACATTCTCGCGAAGGGTTCCCAATCCCCGACAAGATTGGTACCCTTTCACGTCCAAATCTCTCAAACTCCGGGAGAGATTCTCAAAACCAAGGCTGACATGTTTCGAGTTCCTTTCAACATTTTGGAAATCCCGCTGAAACTTTGGACATTCTCGCGAAGGGTTCCCAATCCCCGACAAGATTGGTACCCTTTCACGTCCAAATCTCTCAAACTCCGGGAGAGATTCTCAAAACCAAGGTTGACATGTTTCGAGTTCCTTTCAACATTTTGGAAATCCCGATGAAACTTTGGACATTCTCGCGAAGGGTTCCCAATCCCCGACAAGACTGGTACCCTTTCACGTCCAAATCTCTCAAACTCCGGGAGAGATTCTCAAAACCAAGGTTGACATGTTTCGAGTTTCTTTTCAACATTTTGGAAATCCCGCTGAAACTTTGGACACTCTCGCGAAGGGTTCCCAATCCCCGACAAGATTGGTACCCTTTCACGTCCAAATCTCTCAAACTCCGGGAGAGATTCTCAAAACCAAGGCCGAAATGTTTCGAGTTCCTTTCAACATTTTGGAAATCCCGCTGAAACTTTGGACATTCTCGCGAAGGGTTCCCAATCCCCGACAAGATTGGTACCCTTTCACGTCCAAATCTCTCAAACTCCGGGAGAGATTCTCAAAACCAAGGCTGACATGTTTTGAGTTCCTTTCAACATTTTGGAAATCCCGCTGAAACTTTGGACATTCTCGCGAAGGGTTCCCAATCCCCGACAAGATTGGTACCCTTTCACGTCCAAATCTCTCAAACTCCGGGAGAGATTCTCAAAACCAAGGTTGACATGTTTCGAGTTCCTTTCAACATTTTGGAAATCCCGCTGAAACTTTGGACATTCTCGCGAAGGGTTCCCAATCCCCGACAAGACTGGTACCGTTTCACGTCCAAATCTCTCAAACTCCGGGAGAGATTCTCAAAACCAAGGTTGACATGTTTCGAGTTCCTTTCAACATTTTGGAAATCCCGCTGAAACTTTGGACATTCTCGCGAAGGGTTCCCAAACCCGACAAGACTGGTACCCTTTCACGTCCAAATCTCTCAAACTCCGGGAGAGATTCTCAAAACCAAGGTTGACATGTTTCGAGTTCCTTTCAACATTTTGGAAATCCCACTGAAACTTTGGACATTCTCACGAAGGGTTCCCAATCCCCGACAAGACTGGTACCCTTTCACGTCCAAATCTCTCAAACTCCGGGAGAGATTCTCAAAACCAAGGTTGACATGTTTCGAGTTCCTTTCAACATTTTGGAAATCCCGCTGAAACTTTGGACATTCTCGCGAAGGGTTCCCAATCCGTGAAAAGATTGGTACCCTTTCACGTCCAAATCTCTCAAACTCCGGGAGAGATTCTCAAAACCAAGGTTGACATGTTTCGAGTTCCTTTCAACATTTTGGAAATCCCGCTGAAACTTTGGACATTCTCGCGAAGGGTTCCCAATCCCCGACAAGATTGGTACCCTTTCACGTCCAAATCTCTCAAACTCCGGGAGAGATTCTCAAAACCAAGGTTGACATGTTTCGAGTTCCTTTCAACATTTTGGAAATCCCGCTGAAACTTTGGACATTCTCGCGAAGGGTTCCCAATCCCCGACAAGATTGGTACCCTTTCACGTCCAAATCTCTCAGACTCCGGGAGAGATTCTCAAAACCAAGGCTGACATGTTTTGAGTTCCTTTCAACATTTTGGAAATCCCGCTGAAACTTTGGACATTCTCGCGAAGGGTTCCCAATCCCCGACAAGATTGGTACCCTTTCACGTCCAAATCTCTCAAACTCCGGGAGAGATTCTCAAAACCAAGGTTGACATGTTTCGAGTTCCTTTCAACATTTTGGAAATCCCGCTGAAACTTTGGACATTCTGGCGAAGGGTTCCCAATCCCCGACAAGACTGGTACCCTTTCACGTCCAAATTTCTCAAACTCCGGGAGAGATTCTCAAAACCAAGGTTGACATGTTTCGAGTTCCTTTCAACATTTTGGAAATCCAGCTGAAACTTTGGACATTCTCGCAAAGGGTTCCCAATCCCCGACAAGACTGGTACCCTTTCACGTCCAAATCTCTCAAACTCCGGGAGAGATTCTCAAAACCAAGGTTGACATGTTTCGAGTTCCTTTCAACATTTTGGAAATCCCGCTGAAACTTTGGACATTCTCGCAAAGGGTTCCCAATCCCCGACAAGACTGGTACCCTTTCACGTCCAAATCTCTCAAACTCCGGGAGAGATTCTCAAAACCAAGGTTGACATGTTTCGAGTTCCTTTCAACATTTTGGAAATCCCGATGAAACTTTGGACATTCTCGCAAAGGGTTCCCAATCCCCGACAAGACTGGTACCCTTTCACGTTCAAATCTCTCAAACTCCGGGAGAGATTCTCAAAACCAAGGTTGACATGTTTCGAGTTCCTTTCAACATTTTGGAAATCCCGCTGAAACTTTGGACATTCTCGCGAAGGGTTCCCAATCCCCGACAAGACTGGTACCCTTTCACGTCCAAATCTCTCAAACTCCGGGAGAGATTCTCAAAACCAAGGTTGACATGTTTCGAGTTCCTTTCAACATTTTGGAAATCCCGCTGAAACTTTGGACATTCTCGCAAAGGGTTCCCAATCCCCGACAAGACTGGTACCCTTTCACGTCCAAATCTCTCAAACTCCGGGAGAGATTCTCAAAACCAAGGTTGACATGTTTCGAGTTCCTTTCAACATTTTGGAAATCCGCTGAAACTTTGGACATTCTCGCGAAGGGTTCCCAATCCCCGACAAGACTGGTACCCTTTCACGTCCAAATCTCTCAAACTCCGGGAGAGATTCTCAAAACCAAGGTTGACATGTTTCGAGTTCCTTTCAACATTTTGGAAATCCCGCTGAAACTTTGGACATTCTCGCGAAGGGTTCCCAATCCCCGACAAGACTGGTACCCTTTCACGTCCAAATCTCTCAAACTCCGGGAGAGATTCTCAAAACCAAGGTTGACATGTTTCGAGTTCCTTTCAACATTTTGGAAATCCCGCTGAAACTTTGGACATTCTCGCGAAGGGTTCCCAATCCCCGACAAGACTGGTAACCTTTCACGTCCAAATCTCTCAAACTCTGGGAGAGATTCTCAAAACCAAGGTTGACATGTTTCGAGTTCCTTTCAACATTTTGGAAATCCCGCTGAAACTTTGGACATTCTCGCAAAGGGTTCCCAATCCCTGACAAGACTGGTACCCTTTCACGTCCAAATCTCTCAAACTCCGGGAGAGATTCTCAAAACCAAGGTTGACATGTTTCGAGTTCCTTTCGACATATTGGAAATCCCGCTGAAACTCTGGACATTCTCGCGAAGGGTTCCCAATCCCCGACAAGACTGGTACCCTTTCACGTCCAAATCTCTCAAACTCCGGGAGAGATTCTCAAAACCAAGGTTGACATGTTTCGAGTTCCTTTCAACATTTTGGAAATCCCGCTGAAACTTTGGACATTCTCGCGAAGGGTTCCCAATCCCCGACAAGACTGGTACCCTTTCACGTCCAAATCTCTCAAACTCCGGGAGAGATTCTCAAAACCAAGGTTGACATGTTTCGAGTTCCTTTCAACATTTTGGAAATCCCGCTGAATCTTTGGACATTCTCGCGAAGGGTTCCCAATCCCCGACAAGACTGGTACCCTTTCACGTCCAGATCTCTCAAACTCCGGGAGAGATTCTCAAAACCAAGGTTGACATGTTTCGAGTTCCTTTCAACATTTTGGAAATCCCGCTGAAACTTTGGACATTCTCGCGAAGGGTTCCCAATCCCCGACAAGATTGGTACCCTGTCACGTCCAGATCTCTCAAACTCCGGGAGAGATTCTCAAAACCAAGGTTGACATGTTTCGAGTTCCTTTCAACATTTTGGAAATCCCGATGAAACTTTGGACATTCTCGCGAAGGGTTCCCAATCCCCGACAAGATTGGTACCCTTTCACGTCCAGATCTCTCAAACTCCGGGAGAGATTCTCAAAACCAAGGTTGACATGTTTCGAGTTCCTTTCAACATTTTGGAAATCCCGCTGAAACTTTGGAGATTCTCGCGAAGGGTTCCCAATCCCCGACAAGACTGGTACCCTTTCACGTCCAAATCTCTCAAACTCCGGGAGAGATTCTCAAAACCAAGGTTGACATGTTTCGAGTTCCTTTCAACATTTTGGAAATCCCGCTGAAACTTTGGACATTCTCGCGAAGGGTTCCCAATCCCCGACAAGACTGGTACCCTTTCCCGTCCAAATCTCTCAAAATGCAGGAGAGATTCTCAAAACCAAGGTTGACATGTTTCAAGTTCCTTTCAACATTTTGGAAATCCCGCTGAAACTTTGGACATTCTCGCGAAGGGTTCCCAATCCCCGACAAGACTGGTACCCTTTCACGTCCAAATCTCTCAAACTCCGGGAGAGATTCTCAAAACCAAGGTTGACATGTTTCGAGTTCCTTTCAACATTTTGGAAATCCCGCTGAAACTTTGGACATTCTGGCGAAGGGTTCCCAATCCCCGACAAGACTGGTACCCTTTCACGTCCAAATCTCTCAAACTCCGGGAGAGATTCTCAAAACCAAGGTTGACATGTTTCGAGTTCCTTTCAACATTTTGGAAATCCCGCTGAAACTTTGGACATTCTCGCGAAGGGTTCCCAATCCCCGACAAGATTGGTACCCTTTCACGTCCAAATCTCTCAAACTCCGGGAGAGATTCTCAAAACCAAGGTTGACATGTTTCGAGTTCCTTTCAACATTTTGGAAATCCCGCTGAAACTTTGGACATTCTGGCGAAGGGTTCCCAATCCCCGACAAGACTGGTACCCTTTCACATCCAAATCTCTCAAACTCCGGGAGAGATTCTCAAAACCAAGGTTGACATGTTTCGAGTTCCTTTCAACATTTTGGAAATCCCGCTGAAACTTTGGACATTCTCGCGAAGGGTTCCCAATCCCCGACAAGACTGGTACCCTTTCACGTCCAAATCTCTCAAACTCCGGGAGAGATTCTCAAAACCAAGGTTGACATGTTTCGAGTTCCTTTCAACATTTTGGAAATCCCGCTGAAACTTTGGACATTCTGGAGAAGGGTTCCCAATCCCCGACAAGACTGGTACCCTTTCACGTCCAAATCTCTCAAACTCCGGGAGAGATTCTCAAAACCAAGGCTGACATGTTTTGAGTTCCTTTCAACATTTTGGAAATCCCGCTGAAACTTTGGACATTCTGGCGAAGGGTTCCCAATCCCCGACAAGACTGGTACCCTTTCACGTCCAAATCTCTCAAACTCCGGGAGAGATTCTCAAAACCAAGGTTGACATGTTTCGAGTTCCTTTCAACATTTTGGAAATCCCGCTGAAACTTTGGACATTCTCGCAAAGGGTTCCCAATCCCCGACAAGACTGGTACCCTTTCACGTCCAAATCTCTCAAACTCCGGGAGAGATTCTCAAAACCAAGGTTGACATGTTTCGAGTTCCTTTCAACATTTTGGAAATCCCGCTGAAACTTTGGACATTCTGGCGAAGGGTTCCCAATCCCCGACAAGATTGGTACCCTTTCACGTCTAAATCTCTCAAACTCCAGGAGAGATTCTCAAAACCAAGGTTGACATGTTTCGAGTTCCTTTCAACATTCTGGAAATCCCGCTGAAACTTTGGAGATTCTCGCGAAGGGTTCCCAATCCCCGACAAGACTGGTACCCTTTCACGTCCAAATCTCTCAAACTCCGGGAGAGATTCTCAAAACCAAGGTTGACATGTTTCGAGTTCCTTTCAACATTTTGGAAATCCCGCTGAAACTTTGGACATTCTCGCGAACGTTTTCCAATCCCCGACAAGACTGGTACCCTTTCACGTCCAAATCTCTCAAACTCCGGGAGAGATTCTCAAAACCAAGGTTGACATGTTTCGAGTTCCTTTCAACATTTTGGAAATCCCGCTAAAACTTTGGACATTCTCGCGAAGGGTTCCCAATCCCCGACAAGACTGGTACCCTTTCACGTCCAAATCTCTCAAACTCCGGGAGAGATTCTCAAAACCAAGGTTGACAGGTTTCGAGTTCCTTTCAACATTTTGGAAATCCCGATGAAACTTTGGACATTCTGGCGAAGGGTTCCCAATCCCCGACAAGACTGGTACCCTTTCACGTCCAAATCTCTCAAACTCCGGGAGAGATTCTCAAAACCAAGGTTGACATGTTTCGAGTTCCTTTCAACATTTTGGAAATCCCGCTGAAACTTTGGACATTCTCGCGAAGGGTTCCCAATCCCCGACAAGACTGGTACCCTTTCACGTCCAAATCTCTCAGACTCCGGGAGAGATTCTCAAAACCAAGGTTGACATGTTTCGAGTTCCTTTCAACATTTTGGAAATCCCGCTGAAACTTTGGACATTCTCGCGAAGGGTTCCCAATCCCCGACAAGACTGGTACCCTTTCACGTCCAAATCTCTCAAACTCCGGGAGAGATTCTCAAAACCAAGGTTGACATGTTTCGAGTTCCTTTCAACATTTTGGAAATCCCGCTGAAACTTTGGACATTCTCGCGAAGGGTTCCCAATCCCCGACAAGATTGGTACCCTTTCACGTCCAAATCTCTCAAACTCCGGGAGAGATTCTCAAAACCAAGGTTGACATGTTTCAAGTTCCTTTCAACATTTTGGAAATCCTGCTGAAACTTTGGACATTCTCGCGAAGGGTTCCCAATCCCCGACAAGACTGGTACCCTTTCACGTCCAAATCTCTCAAACTCCGGGAGAGATTCTCAAAACCAAGGTTGACATGTTTCGAGTTCCTTTCAACATTTTGGAAATCCCGCTGAAACTTTGGACATTCTCGCGAACGTTTTCCAATCCCCGACAAGACTGGTACCCTTTCACGTCCAAATCTCTCAAACTCCGGGAGAGATTCTCAAAACCAAGGTTGACATGTTTCGAGTTCCTTTCAACATTTTGGAAATCCCGCTGAAACTTTGGACATTCTGGCGAAGGGTTCCCAATCCCCGACAAGATTGGTACTCTTTCACGTCCAAATCTCTCAAACTCCGGGAGAGATTCTCAAAACCAAGGTTGCCATGTTTCGAGTTCCTTTCAACATTTTGGAAATCCCGCTGAAACTTTGGACATTCTCGCGAAGGGTTCCCAATTTCCGACAAGATTGGTACCCTTTCACGTCTAAATCTCTCAAACTCCGGGAGAGATTCTCAAAACCAAGGTTGACATGTTTCGAGTTCCTTTCAACATTTTGGAAATCCCGCTGAAACTTTGGACATTCTCGCGAACGTTTTCCAATCCCCGGCAAGACTGGTACCCTTTCACGTCCAAATCTCTCAAACTCCGGGAGAGATTCTCAAAACCAAGGTTGACATGTTTCGAGTTCCTTTCAACATTTTGGAAATCCTGCTGAAACTTTGGACATTCTCGCGAAGGGTTCCCAACCCCCGACAAGACTGGTACACTTTCACGTCCAAATCTCTCAAACTCCGGGAGAGATTCTCAAAACCAAGGTTGACATGTTTCGAGTTCCTTTCAACATTTTGGAAATCCCGCTGAAACTTTGGACATTCTCGCAAAGGGTTCCCAATCCCCGACAAGATTGGTACCCTTTCACGTCCAAATCTCTCAAACTCCGGGAGAGATTCTCAAAACCAAGGTTGCCATGTTTCGAGTTCCTTTCAACATTTTGGAAATCCCGCTGAAACTTTGGACATTCTCGCGAAGGGTTCCCAATCCCCGACAAGATTGGTACCCTTTCACGTCCAAATTTCTCAAACTCCGGGAGAGATTCTCAAAACCAAGGTTGACATGTTTCGAGTTCCTTTCAACATTCTGGAAATCCCGCTGAAACTTTGGAGATTCTCGCGAAGGGTTCCCAATCCCCGACAAGACTGGTACCCTTTCACGTCCAAATCTCTCAAACTCCGGGAGAGATTCTCAAAACCAAGGTTGACATGTTTTGAGTTCCTTTCAACATTTTGGAAATCCCGCTGAAACTTTGGACATTCTCGCGAAGGGTTCCCAATCCCCAACAAGACTGGTACCCTTTCACGTCTAAATCTCTCAAACTCCGGGAGAGATTCTCAAAACCAAGGTTGACATGTTTCGAGTTCCTTTCAACATTTTGGAAATCCCGCTGAAACTTTGGACATTCTGGCGAAGGGTTCCCAATCCCCGACAAGACTGGTACCCTTTCACGTCCAAATCTCTCAAACTCCGGGAGAGATTCTCAAAACCAAGGTTGACATGTTTCGAGTTCCTCTAAACATTTTGGAAATCCCGCTGAAACTTTGGACATTCTCGCGAAGGGTTCCCAATCCCCGACAAGACTGGTACCCTTTCACATCCAAATCTCTCAGACTCCGGGAGAGATTCTCAAAACCAAGGTTGACATGTTTCGAGTTCCTTTCAACATTTTGGAAATCCCGCTGAAACTTTGGACATTCTCGCGAAGGGTTCCCAATCCCCGACAAGATTGGTACCCTTTCACGTCCAAATCTCTCAAACTCCGGGAGAGATTCTCAAAACCAAGGTTGACATGTTTCGAGTTCCTTTCAACATTTTGGAAATCCCGCTGAAACTTTGGACATTCTCGCAAAGGGTTCCCAATCCCCGACAAGACTGGTACCCTTTCACGTCCAAATCTCTCAGACTCCGGGAGAGATTCTCAAAACCAAGGTTGACATGTTTCGAGTTCCTTTCAACATTTTGGAAATCCCGCTGAAACTTTGGACATTCTCGCGAAGGGTTCCCAATCCCCGACAAGATTGGTACCCTTTCACGTCCAAATCTCTCAAACTCCGGGAGAGATTCTCAAAACCAAGGTTGACATGTTTCGAGTTCCTTTCAACATTTTGGAAATCCCGCTGAAACTTTGGACATTCTCGCGAAGTTTTCCAATCCCCGACAAGACTGGTACCCTTTCACGTCCAAATCTCTCAAACTCCGGGAGAGATTCTCAAAACCAAGGTTGACATGTTTCGAGTTCCTTTCAACATTTTGGAAATCCCGCTGAAACTTTGGACATTCTCGCGAAGGGTTCCCAATCCCCGACAAGACTGGTACCCTTGCACGTCCAAATCTCTCAAACTCCGGGAGAGATTCTCAAAACCAAGGTTGACATGTTTCGAGTTCCTTTCAACATTTTGGAAATCCCGATGAAACTTTGGACATTCTGGCGAAGGGTTCCCAATCCCCGACAAGACTGGTACCCTTTCACGTCCAAATCTCTCAAACTCCGGGAGAGATTCTCAAAACCAAGGTTGACATGTTTCGAGTTCCTTTCAACATTTTGGAAATCCCGCTGAAACTTTGGACATTCTGGCGAAGGGTTCCCAATCCCCGACAAGACTGGTACCCTTTCACGTCCAAATCTCTCAAACTCCGGGAGAGATTCTCAAAACCAAGGTTGACATGTTTCGAGTTCCTTTCAACATTTTGGAAATCCCGCTGAAACTTTGGACATTCTCGCGAAGGGTTCCCAATCCCCGACAAGACTGGTACCCTTTCACGTCCAAATCTCTCAAACTCCGGGAGAGATTCTCAAAACCAAGGTTGACATGTTTCGAGTTCCTTTCAACATTTTGGAAATCCCGCTGAAACTTTGGACATTCTCGCGAAGGGTTCCCAACCCCCGACAAGACTGGTACTCTTTCACGTCCAAATCTCTCAAACTCCGGGACAGATTCTCAAAACCAAGGTTGACATGTTTCGAGTTCCTTTCAACATTTTGGAAATCCCGCTGAAACTTTGGACATTCTCGCAAAGGGTTCCCAATCCCCGACAAGATTGGTACCCTTTCACGTCCAAATCTCTCAAACTCCGGGAGAGATTCTCAAAACCAAGGTTGCCATGTTTCGAGTTCCTTTCAACATTTTGGAAATCCCGCTGAAACTTTGGACATTCTCGCGAAGGGTTCCCAATCCCCGACAAGATTGGTACCCTTTCACGTCTAAATCTCTCAAACTCCGGGAGAGATTCTCAAAACCAAGGTTGACATGTTTCGAGTTCCTTTCAACATTCTGGAAATCCCGCTGAAACTTTGGACATTCTCGCGAAGGGTTCCCAATCCCCGACAAGATTGGTACCCTTTCACGTCCAAATCTCTCAAACTCCGGGAGAGATTCTCAAAACCAAGGTTGACATGTTTCGAGTTCCTTTCAACATTTTGGAAATCCCGCTGAAACTTTGGACATTCTCGCGAAGGGTTCCCAACCCCCGACAAGACTGGTACTCTTTCACGTCCAAATCTCTCAAACTCCGGGAGAGATTCTCAAAACCAAGGTTGACATGTTTCGAGTTCCTTTCAACATTTTGGAAATCCCGCTGAAACTTTGGACATTCTCGCAAAGGGTTCCCAATCCCCGACAAGATTGGTACCCTTTCACGTCCAAATCTCTCAAACTCCGGGAGAGATTCTCAAAACCAAGGTTGCCATGTTTCGAGTTCCTTTCAACATTTTGGAAATCCCGCTGAAACTTTGGACATTCTCGCGAAGGGTTCCCAATCCCCGACAAGATTGGTACCCTTTCACGTCTAAATCTCTCAAACTCCGGGAGAGATTCTCAAAACCAAGGTTGACATGTTTCGAGTTCCTTTCAACAATCTGGAAATCCCGCTGAAACTTTGGAGATTCTCGCGAAGGGTTCCCAATCCCCGACAAGACTGGTACCCTTTCACGTCCAAATCTCTCAAACTCCGGGCGAGATTCTCAAAACCAAGGTTGACATGTTTTGAGTTCCTTTCAACATTTTGGAAATCCCGCTGAAACTTTGGACATTCTCGCGAAGGGTTCCCAATCCCCAACAAGACTGGTACCCTTTCACGTCCAAATCTCTCAAACTCCGGGAGAGATTCTCAAAACCAAGGTTGACATGTTTCGAGTTCCTTTCAACATTTTGGAAATCCCGCTGAAACTTTGGACATTCTGGCGAAGGGTTCCCAATCCCCGACAAGACTGGTACCCTTTCACGTCCAAATCTCTCAAACTCCGGGAGAGATTCTCAAAACCAAGGTTGACATGTTTCGAGTTCCTTTCAACATTTTGGAAATCCCGCTGAAACTTTGGACATTCTCGCGAAGGGTTCCCAATCCCCGACAAGACTGGTACCCTTTCACGTCCAAATCTCTCAGACTCCGGGAGAGATTCTCAAAACCAAGGTTGACATGTTTCGAGTTCCTTTCAACATTTTGGAAATCCCGCTGAAACTTTGGACATTCTCGCGAAGGGTTCCCAATCCCCGACAAGATTGGTACCCTTTCACGTCCAAATCTCTCAAACTCCGGGAGAGATTCTCAAAACCAAGGTTGACATGTTTCGAGTTCCTTTCAACATTTTGGAAATCCCGCTGAAACTTTGGACATTCTCGCGAACGTTTTCCAATCCCCGACAAGACTGGTACCCTTTCACGTCCAAATCTCTCAAACTCCGGGAGAGATTCTCAAAACCAAGGTTGACATGTTTCGAGTTCCTTTCAACATTTTGGAAATCCCGCTGAAACTTGGGACATTCTCGCGAAGGGTTCCCAATCCCCGACAAGACTGGTACCCTTGCACGTCCAAATCTCTCAAACTCCGGGAGAGATTCTCAAAACCAAGGTTGACATGTTTCGAGTTCCTTTCAACATTTTGGAAATCCCGATGAAACTTTGGACATTCTGGCGAAGGGTTCCCAATCCCCGACAAGACTGGTACCCTTTCACGTCCAAATCTCTCAAACTCCGGGAGAGATTCTCAAAACCAAGGTTGACATGTTTCGAGTTCCTTTCAACATTTTGGAAATCCCGCTGAAACTTTGGACATTCTCGCGAAGGGTTCCCAATCCCCGACAAGACTGGTACCCTTTCACGTCCAAATCTCTCAAACTCCGGGAGAGATTCTCAAAACCAAGGTTGACATGTTTCGAGTTCCTTTCAACATTTTGGAAATCCCGCTGAAACTATGGACATTCTCGCGAACGTTTTCCAATCCCCGACAAGACTGGTACTCTTTCACGTCCAAATCTCTCAAACTCCGGGACAGATTCTCAAAACCAAGGTTGACATGTTTCGAGTTCCTTTCAACATTTTGGAAATCCCGCTGAAACTTTGGACATTCTCGCAAAGGGTTCCCAATCCCCGACAAGATTGGTACCCTTTCACGTCCAAATCTCTCAAACTCCGGGAGAGATTCTCAAAACCAAGGTTGACATGTTTCGAGTTCCTTTCAACATTTTGGAAATCCCGCTGAAACTTTGGACATTCTGGCGAAGGGTTCCCAATCCCCGACAAGACTGGTACCCTTTCACGTCCAAATCTCTCAAACTCCGGGAGAGATTCTCAAAACCAAGGTTGACATGTTTCGAGTTCCTTTCAACATTTTGGAAATCCCGCTGAAACTTTGGACATTCTCGCGAAGGGTTCCCAATCCCCGACAAGACTGGTACCCTTTCACGTCCAAATCTCTCAAACTCAGGGAGAGATTCTCAAAACCAAGGTTGACATGTTTCAAGTTCCTTTCAACATTTTGGAAATCCCGCTGAAACTTTGGACATTCTCGCGAAGGGTTCCCAATCCCCGACAAGACTGGTACCCTTTCACGTCCAAATCTCTCAGACTCCGGGAGAGATTCTCAAAACCAAGGTTGACATGTTTCGAGTTCCTTTCAACATTTTGGAAATCCCGCTGAAACTTTGGACATTCTCGCGAAGGGTTCCCAATCCCCGACAAGATTGGTACCCTTTCACGTCCAAATCTCTCAAACTCTGGGAGAGATTCTCAAAACCAAGGTTGACATGTTTCGAGTTCCTTTCAACATTTTGGAAATCCCGCTGAAACTTTGGACATTCTCGCGAACGTTTTCCAATCCCCGACAAGACTGGTACCCTTTCACGTCCAAATCTCTCAAACTCCGGGAGAGATTCTCAAAACCAAGGTTGACATGTTTCGAGTTCCTTTCAACATTTTGGAAATCCCGCTGAAACTTTGGACATTCTCGCGAAGGGTTCCCAATCCCCGACAAGACTGGTACCCTTGCACGTCCAAATCTCTCAAACTCCGGGAGAGATTCTCAAAACCAAAGTTGACATGTTTCGAGTTCCTCTCAACATTTTGGAAATCCCGATGAAACTTTGGACATTCTGGCGAAGGGTTCCCAATCCCCGACAAGACTGGTACCCTTTCACGTCCAAATCTCTCAAACTCCGGGAGAGATTCTCAAAACCAAGGTTGACATGTTTCGAGTTCCTTTCAACATTTTGGAAATCCCGCTGAAACTTTGGACATTCTCGCGAAGGGTTCCCAATCCCCGACAAGACTGGTACCCTTTCACGTCCAAATCTCTCAGACTCCGGGAGAGATTCTCAAAACCGAGGTTGACATGTTTCGAGTTCCTTTCAACATTTTGGAAATCCCGCTGAAACTTTGGACATTCTCGCGAAGGGTTCCCAAACCCGACAAGACTGGTACCCTTTCACGTCCAAATCTCTCAAACTCCGGGAGAGATTCTCAAAACCAAGGTTGACATGTTTCGAGTTCCTTTCAACATTTTGGAAATCCCGCTGAAACTTTGGACATTCTCGCGAAGGGTTCCCAAACCCGACAAGACTGGTACCCTTTCACGTCCAAATCTCTCAAACTCCGGGAGAGATTCTCAAAACCAAGGTTGACATGTTTCGAGTTCCTTTCAACATTTTGGAAATCCCGCTGAAACTTTGGACATTCTCGCGAAGGGTTCCCAAACCCGACAAGACTGGTACCCTTTCACGTCCAAATCTCTCAAACTCCGGGAGAGATTCTCAAAACCAAGGTTGACATGTTTCGAGTTCCTTTCAACATTTTGGAAATCCCGCTGAAACTTTGGACATTCTCGCGAAGGGTTTCCAATCCCCGACAAGACTGGTACCCTTTCACGTCCAAATCTCTCAAAGTCCGGGAGAGATTCTCAAAACCAAGGTTGACATGTTTCGAGTTCCTTTCAACATTTTGGACATCCCGCTGAAACTTTGGACATTGTCGCGAAGGGTTCCCAATCCCCGACAAGACTGGTACCCTTTCACGTCCAAATCTCTCAAACTCCGGGAGAGATTCTCAAAACCAAGGTTGACATGTTTCGAGTTCCTTTCAACATTTTGGAAATCCCGCTGAAACTTTGGACATTCTCGCGAAGGGTTCCCAAACCCGACAAGACTGGTACCCTTTCACGTCCAAATATCTCAAACTCCGGGAGAGATTCTCAAAACCAAGGTTGACATGTTTCGAGTTCCTTTCAACATTTTGGAAATCCCGCTGAAACTTTGGACATTCTCGCGAAGGGTTTCCAATCCCCGACAAGACTGGTACCCTTTCACGTCCAAATCTCTCAAAGTCCGGGAGAGGTTCTCAAAACCAAGGTTGACATGTTTCGAGTTCCTTTCAACATTTTGGAAATCCCGCTGAAACTTTGGACATTGTCGCGAAGGGTTCCCAATCCCCGACAAGACTGGTACCCTTTCACGTCCAAATCTCTCAAACTCCTGGAGAGATTCTCAAAACCAAGGTTGACATGTTTCGAGTTCCTTTCAACATTTTGGAAATCCCGCTGAAACTTTGGACATTCTCGCGAAGGGTTCCCAATCCCCGACAAGACTGGTACCCTTTCACGTCCAAATCTCTCAGACTCCGGGAGAGATTCTCAAAACCAAGGTTGACATGTTTCGAGTTCCTTTCAACATTTTGGAAATCCCGCTGAAACTTTGGACATTCTCGCGAAGGGTTCCCAACCCCCGACAAGACTGGTACCCTTTCACGTCCAAATCTCTCAAACTCCGGGAGAGATTCTCAAAACCAAGGTTGACATGTTTCGAGTTCCTTTCAACATTTTGGAAATCCCGCTGAAACTTTGGACATTCTCGCGAAGGGTTCCCAATCCCCGACAAGACTGGTACTCTTTCACGTCCAAATCTCTCAAACTCCGGGAGAGATTCTCAAAACCAAGGTTGACATGTTTCGAGTTCCTTTCAACATTTTGGAAATCCCGCTGAAACTTTGGACATTCTCGCGAAGGGTTCCCAATCCCCGACAAGATTGGTACCCTTTCACGTCCAAATCTCTCAAACTCCGGGAGAGATTCTCAAAACCAAGGTTGACATGTTTCGAGTTCCTTTCAACATTTTGGAAATCCCGCTGAAACTTTGGACATTCTCGCGAACGTTTTCCAATCCCCGACAAGACTGGTACCCTTTCACGTCCAAATCTCTCAAACTCCGGGAGAGATTCTCAAAACCAAGGTTGACATGTTTCGAGTTCCTTTCAACATTTTGGAAATCCCGCTGAAACTTTGGACATTCTAGCGAAGGGTTCCCAATCCCCGACAAGATTGGTACCCTTTCACGTCCAAATCTCTCAAACTCCGGGAGAGATTCTCAAAACCAAAGTTGACATGTTTCGAGTTCCTTTCAACATTTTGGAAATCCCGCTGAAACTTTGGACATTCTCGTGAAGGGTTCCCAATCCCCGACAAGATTGGTACCCTTTCACGTCCAAATCTCTCAAACTCCGGGAGAGATTCTCAAAACCAAGGTTGACATGTTTCGAGTTCCTCTCTACATTTTGGAAATCCCGCTGAAACTTTGGACATTCTCGCGAAGGGTTTCCAATCCCCGACAAGACTGGTACCCTTTCACGTCCAAATCTCTCAAAGTCCGGGAGAGATTCTCAAAACCAAGGTTGACATGTTTCGAGTTCCTTTCAACATTTTGGAAATCCCGCTGAAACTTTGGACATTGTCGCGAAGGGTTCCCAATCCCCGACAAGACTGGTACCCTTTCACGTCCAAATCTCTCAAACTCCTGGAGAGATTCTCAAAACCAAGGTTGACATGTTTCGAGTTCCTTTCAACATTTTGGAAATCCCGCTGAAACTTTGGACATTCTCGCGAAGGGTTCCCAATCCCCGACAAGACTGGTACCCTTTCACGTCCAAATCTCTCAGACTCCGGGAGAGATTCTCAAAACCAAGGTTGACATGTTTCGAGTTCCTTTCAACATTTTGGAAATCCCGCTGAAACTTTGGACATTCTCGCGAAGGGTTCCCAACCCCCGACAAGACTGGTACCCTTTCACGTCCAAATCTCTCAAACTCCGGGAGAGATTCTCAAAACCAAGGTTGACATGTTTCGAGTTCCTTTCAACATTTTGGAAATCCCGCTGAAACTTTGGACATTCTCGCGAAGGGTTCCCAACCCCCGACAAGACTGGTACTCTTTCACGTCCAAATCTCTCAAACTCCGGGAGAGATTCTCAAAACCAAGGTTGACATGTTTCGAGTTCCTTTCAACATTTTGGAAATCCCGCTGAAACTTTGGACATTCTCGCGAAGGGTTCCCAATCCCCGACAAGATTGGTACCCTTTCACGTCCAAATCTCTCAAACTCCGGGAGAGATTCTCAAAACCAAGGTTGACATGTTTCGAGTTCCTTTCAACATTTTGGAAATCCCGCTGAAACTTTGGACATTCTCGTGAAGGGTTCCCAATCCCCGACAAGATTGGTACCCTTTCACGTCCAAATCTCTCAAACTCCGGGAGAGATTCTCAAAACCAAGGTTGACATGTTTCGAGTTCCTTTCAACATTTTGGAAATCCCGCTGAAACTTTGGACATTCTGGCGAAGGGTTCCCAATCCCCGACAAGACTGGTACCCTTTCACGTCCAAATCTCTCAAACTCCGGGAGAGATTCTCAAAACCAAGGTTGACATGTTTCGAGTTCCTTTCAACATTTTGGAAATCCCGCTGAAACTTTGGACATTCTCGCGAAGGGTTCCCAATCCCCGACAAGACTGGTACCCTTTCACGTCCAAATCTCTCAGACTCCGGGAGAGATTCTCAAAACCAAGGTTGACATGTTTCGAGTTCCTTTCAACATTTTGGAAATCCCGCTGAAACTTTGGACATTCTCGCGAAGGGTTCCCAATCCCCGACAAGACTGGTACCCTTTCACGTCCAAATCTCTCAAACTCCGGGAGAGATTCTCAAAACCAAGGTTGACATGTTTCGAGTTCCTTTCAACATTTTGGAAATCCCGCTGAAACTTTGGACATTCTCGCGAAGGGTTCCCAACCCCCGACAAGACTGGTACTCTTTCACGTCCAAATCTCTCAAACTCCGGGAGAGATTCTCAAAACCAAGGTTGACATGTTTCGAGTTCCTTTCAACATTTTGGAAATCCCGCTGAAACTTTGGACATTCTCGCGAAGGGTTCCCAATCCCCGACAAGATTGGTACCCTTTCACGTCCAAATCTCTCAAACTCCGGGAGAGATTCTCAAAACCAAGGTT
Organism: Streptopelia decaocto; assembly: GCF_964273445.1. Lineage (NCBI taxonomy): Eukaryota > Metazoa > Chordata > Aves > Columbiformes > Columbidae > Streptopelia > Streptopelia decaocto. Next base: position 116,165 of record NW_028115680.1, read on the forward strand.
GACATGTTTCGAGTTCCTTTCAACATTTTGGAAATCCCGCTGAAACTTTGGACATTCTCGCGAAGGGTTCCTAATCCCCGACAAGACTGGTACCCTTTCACGTCCAAATCTCTCAAACTCCGGGAGAGATTCTCAAAACCAAGGTTGACATGTTTCGAGTTCCTTTCAACATTTTGGAAATCCCGCTGAAACTTTGGACATTCTCGCGAAGGGTTCCCAATCCCCGACAAGATTGGTACCCTTTCACGTCCAAATCTCTCAAACTCCGGGAGAGATTCTCAAAACCAAGGTTGACATGTTTCGAGTTCCTTTCAACATTTTGGAAATCCCGCTGAAACTTTGGACATTCTCGCGAAGGGTTCCCAATCCCCGACAAGACTGGTACCCTTTCACGTCCAAATCTCTCAAACTCCGGGAGAGATTCTCAAAACCAAGGTTGACATGTTTCGAGTTCCTTTCAACATTTTGGAAATCCCGCTGAAACTTTGGACATTCTCGCGAAGGGTTCCCAGTCCCCGACAAGACTGGTACCCTTTCACGTCCAAATCTCTCAAACTCCGGGAGAGATTCTCAAAACCAAGGTTGACATGTTTCGAGTTCCTTTCAACATTTTGGAAATCCCGCTGAAACTTTGGACATTCTCGCGAAGGGTTCCCAATCCCCGACAAGATTGGTACCCTTTCACGTCCAAATCTCTCAAACTCCGGGAGAGATTCTCAAAACCAAGGTTGACATGTTTCGAGTTCCTTTCAACATTTTGGAAATCCCGCTGAAACTTTGGACATTCTCGCGAACGTTTTCCAATCCCCGACAAGACTGGTACCCTTTCACGTCCAAATCTCTCAAACTCCGGGAGAGATTCTCAAAACCAAGGTTGACATGTTTCGAGTTCCTTTCAACATTTTGGAAATCCCGCTGAAACTTTGGACATTCTCGCGAAGGGTTCCCAATCCCCGACAAGACTGGTACCCTTTCACGTCCAAATCTCTCAAACTCCGGGAGAGATTCTCAAAACCAAGGTTGACATGTTTCGAGTTCCTTTCAACATTTTGGAAATCCCGCTGAAACTTTGGACATTCTCGCAAAGGGTTCCCAATCCCCGACAAGACTGGTACCCTTTCACGTCCAAATCTCTCAAAGTCCGGGAGAGATTCTCAAAACCAAGGTTGACATGTTTCGAGTTCCTTTCAACATTTTGGAAATCCCGCTGAAACTTTGGACATTCTCGCGAACGTTTTCCAATCCCCGACAAGACTGGTACCCTTTCACGTCCAAATCTCTCAAACTCCGGGAGAGATTCTCAAAACCAAGGTTGACATGTTTCGAGTTCCTTTCAACATTTTGGAAATCCCGCTGAAACTTTGGACATTCTCGCGAAGGGTTCCCAATCCCCGACAAGACTGGTACCCTTTCACGTCCAAATCTCTCAAACTCCGGGAGAGATTCTCAAAACCAAGGTTGACATGTTTCGAGTTCCTTTCAACATTTTGGAAATCCCGATGAAACTTTGGACATTCTCGCAAAGGGTTCCCAATCCCCGACAAGACTGGTACCCTTTCACGTCCAAATCTCTCAAACTCCGGGAGAGATTCTCAAAACCAAGGTTGACATGTTTCGAGTTCCTTTCAACATTTTGGAAATCCCGCTGAAACTTTGGACATTCTCGCGAAGGGTTCCCAATCCCCGACAAGACTGGTACCCTTTCACGTCCAAATCTCTCAGATTCCGGGAGAGATTCTCAAAACCAAGGTTGACATGTTTCGAGTTCCTTTCAACATTTTGGAAATCCCGCTGAAACTTTGGACATTCTCGCGAAGGGTTCCCAAACCCGACAAGACTGGTACCCTTTCACGTCCAAATCTCTCAAACTCCGGGAGAGATTCTCAAAACCAAGGTTGACATGTTTCGAGTTCCTTTCAACATTTTGGAAATCCCGCTGAAACTTTGGACATTCTCACGAAGGGTTCCCAAACCCGACAAGACTGGTACCCTTTCACGTCCAAATCTCTCAAACTCCGGGAGAGATTCTCAAAACCAAGGTTGACATGTTTCGAGTTCCTTTCAACATTTTGGAAATCCCGCTGAAACTTTGGACATTCTCGCGAAGGGTTCCCAATCCCCGACAAGACTGGTACCCTTTCACGTCCAAATCTCTCAAACTCCGGGAGAGATTCTCAAAACCAAGGTTGACATGTTTCGAGTTCCTTTCAACATTTTGGAAATCCCGCTGAAACTTTGGACATTCTCGCGAAGGGTTCCCAACCCCCGACAAGACTGGTACTCTTTCACGTCCAAATCTCTCAAACTCCGGGAGAGATTCTCAAAACCAAGGTTGACATGTTTCGAGTTCCTTTCAACATTTTGGAAATCCCGTTGAAACTTTGGACATTCTCGCGAAGGGTTCCCAATCCCCGACAAGATTGGTACCCTTTCACGTCCAAATCTCTCAAACTCCGGGAGAGATTCTCAAAACCAAGGTTGACATGTTTCGAGTTCCTTTCAACATTTTGGAAATCCCGCTGAAACTTTGGACATTCTCGCGAAGGGTTCCCAATCCCCGACAAGACTGGTACCGTTTCACGTCCAAATCTCTCAAACTCCGGGAGAGATTCTCAAAACCAAGGTTGCCATGTTTCGAGTTCCTTTCAACATTTTGGAAATCCCGCTGAAACTTTGGACATTCTCGCGAAGGGTTCCCAATCCCCGACAAGATTGGTACCCTTTCACGTCCAAATCTCTCAAACTCCGGGAGAGATTCTCAAAACCAAGGTTGACATGTTTCGAGTTCCTTTCAACATTTTGGAAATCCCGCTGAAACTTTGGACATTCTGGCGAAGGGTTCCCAATCCCCGACAAGACTGGTACCCTTTCACGTCCAAATCTCTCAAACTCCGGGAGAGATTCTCAAAACCAAGGTTGACATGTTTCGAGTTCCTTTCAACATTTTGGAAATCCCGCTGAAACTTTGGACATTCTCGCGAAGGGTTCCCAACCCCCGACAAGACTGGTACTCTTTCACGTCCAAATCTCTCAAACTCCGGGAGAGATTCTCAAAACCAAGGTTGACATGTTTCGAGTTCCTTTCAACATTTTGGAAATCCCGCTGAAACTTTGGACATTCTCGCGAAGGGTTCCCAATCCCCGACAAGATTGGTACCCTTTCACGTCCAGATCTCTCAAACTCCGGGAGAGATTCTCAAAACCAAGGTTGCCATGTTTCGAGTTCCTTTCAACATTTTGGAAATCCCGCTGAAACTTTGGACATTCTCGCGAAGGGTTCCCAATCCCCGACAAGATTGGTACCCTTTCACGTCTAAATCTCTCAAACTCCGGGAGAGATTCTCAAAACCAAGGTTGACATGTTTCGAGTTCCTTTCAACATTTTGGAAATCCCGCTGAAACTTTGGACATTCTCGCGAAGGGTTCCCAATCCCCGACAAGATTGGTACCCTTTCACGTCCAAATCTCTCAAACTCCGGGAGAGATTCTCAAAACCAAGGTTGACATGTTTCGAGTTCCTTTCAACATTTTGGAAATCCCGCTGAAACTTTGGACATTCTCGCAAAGGGTTCCCAATCCCCGACAAGACTGGTACCCTTTCACGTCCAAATCTCTCAAAGTCCGGGAGAGATTCTCAAAACCAAGGCCGAAATGTTTCGAGTTCCTTTCAACATTTTGGAAATCCCGCTGAAACTTTGGACATTCTCGCGAAGGGTTTCCAATCCCCGACAAGATTGGTACCCTTTCACGTCCAAATCTCTCAAACTCCGGGAGAGATTCTCAAAACCAAGGCTGACATGTTTTGAGTTCCTTTCAACATTTTGGAAATCCCGCTGAAACTTTGGACATTCTCGCGAAGGGTTCCCAATCCCCGACAAGATTGGTACCCTTTCACGTCCAAATCTCTCAAACTCCGGGAGAGATTCTCAAAACCAAGGTTGACATGTTTCGAGTTCCTTTCAACATTTTGGAAATCCCGATGAAACTTTGGACATTCTGGCGAAGGTTTCCCAATCCCCGACAAGACTGGTACCCTTTCACGTCCAAATCTCTCAAACTCCGGGAGAGATTCTCAAAACCAAGGTTGACATGTTTCGAGTTTCTTTTCAACATTTTGGAAATCCCGCTGAAACTTTGGACACTCTCGCGAAGGGTTCCCAATCCCCGACAAGATTGGTACCCTTTCACGTCCAAATCTCTCAAACTCCGGGAGAGATTCTCAAAACCAAGGCCGAAATGTTTCGAGTTCCTTTCAACATTTTGGAAATCCCGCTGAAACTTTGGACATTCTCGCGAAGGGTTCCCAATCCCCGACAAGATTGGTACCCTTTCACGTCCAAATCTCTCAAACTCCGGGAGAGATTCTCAAAACCAAGGCTGACATGTTTCGAGTTCCTTTCAACATTTTGGAAATCCCGCTGAAACTTTGGACATTCTCGCGAAGGGTTCCCAATCCCCGACAAGATTGGTACCCTTTCACGTCCAAATCTCTCAAACTCCGGGAGAGATTCTCAAAACCAAGGTTGACATGTTTCGAGTTCCTTTCAACATTTTGGAAATCCCGCTGAAACTTTGGACATTCTCGCGAAGGGTTCCCAATCCCCGACAAGACTGGTACCGTTTCACGTCCAAATCTCTCAAACTCCGGGAGAGATTCTCAAAACCAAGGTTGACATGTTTCGAGTTCCTTTCAACATTTTGGAAATCCTGCTGAAACTTTGGACATTCTCGCGAAGGGTTCCCAAACCCGACAAGACTGGTACCCTTTCACGTCCAAATCTCTCAAACTCCGGGAGAGATTCTCAAAACCAAGGTTGACATGTTTCGAGTTCCTTTCAACATTTTGGAAATCCCGCTGAAACTTTGGACATTCTCACGAAGGGTTCCCAATCCCCGACAAGACTGGTACCCTTTCACGTCCAAATCTCTCAAACTCCGGGAGAGATTCTCAAAACCAAGGTTGACATGTTTCGAGTTCCTTTCAACATTTTGGAAATCCGGCTGAAACTTTGGACATTCTCGCGAAGGGTTCCCAATCCGTGAAAAGATTGGTACCCTTTCACGTCCAAATCTCTCAAACTCCGGGAGAGATTCTCAAAACCAAGGTTGACATGTTTCGAGTTCCTTTCAACATTTTGGAAATCCCGATGAAACTTTGGACATTCTCGCGAAGGGTTCCCAATCCCCGACAAGATTGGTACCCTTTCACGTCCAAATCTCTCAAACTCCGGGAGAGATTCTCAAAACCAAGGTTGACATGTTTCGAGTTCCTTTCAACATTTTGGAAATCCCGCTGAAACTTTGGACATTCTCGCGAAGGGTTCCCAATCCCCGACAAGATTGGTACCCTTTCACGTCCAAATCTCTCAAACTCCGGGAGAGATTCTCAAAACCAAGGCTGACATGTTTTGAGTTCCTTTCAACATTTTGGAAATCCCGCTGAAACTTTGGACATTCTCGCGAAGGGTTCCCAATCCCCAACAAGATTGGTACCCTTTCACGTCCAAATCTCTCAAACTCCGGGAGAGATTCTCAAAACCAAGGTTGACATGTTTCGAGTTCCTTTCAACATTTTGGAAATCCCGCTGAAACTTTGGACATTCTCGCAAAGGGTTCCCAATCCCCGACAAGACTGGTACCCTTTCACGTCCAAATCTCTCAGACTCCGGGAGAGATTCTCAAAACCAAGGTTGACATGTTTCGAGTTCCTTTCAACATTTTGGAAATCCCGATGAAACTTTGGACATTCTCGCGAAGGATTCCCAAACCCGACAAGACTGGTACCCTTTCACGTCCAAATCTCTCAAACTCCGGGAGAGATTCTCAAAACCAAGGTTGACATGTTTCGAGTTCCTTTCAACATTTTGGAAATCCCGCTGAAACTTTGGACATTCTCGCGAAGGGTTCCCAATCCGCGAAAGATTGGTACCCTTTCACGTCCAAATCTCTCAAACTCCGGGAGAGATTCTCAAAACCAAGGTTGACATGTTTTGAGTTCCTTTCAACATTTTGGAAATCCCGCTGAAACTTTGGACATTCTCGCGAAGGGTTCCCAATCCCCGACAAGACTGGTACCCTTTCACGTCCAAATCTCTCAAACTCCGGGAGAGATTCTCAAAACCAAGGTTGACATGTTTCGAGTTCCTTTCAACATTTTGGAAATCCCGCTGAAACTTTGGACATTCTCGCGAAGGGTTCCCAATCCCCGACAAGACTGGTACCCTTTCACATCCAGATCTCTCAAACTCCGGGAGAGATTCTGAAAACCAAGGTTGACATGTTTCGAGTTCCTTTCAACATTTTGGAAATCCCGCTGAAACTTTGGACATTCTCGCGAAGGGTTCCCAATCCCCGACAAGACTGGTACCCTTTCACGTCCAAATCTCTCAAACTCCGGGAGAGATTCTCAAAACCAAGGTTGACATGTTTCGAGTTCCTTTCAACATTTTGGAAATCCCGCTGAAACTTTGGACATTCTGGGGAAGGGTTCCCAACCCCCGACAAGACTGGTACTCTTTCACGTCCAAATCTCTCAAACTCCGGGAGAGATTCTCAAAACCAAGGTTGACATGTTTCGAGTTCCTTTCAACATTTTGGAAATCCCGCTGAAACTTTGGACATTCTCGCGAAGGGTTCCCAATCCCCGACAAGACTGGTACCCTTTCACGTCCAAATCTCTCAAACTCCGGGAGAGATTCTCAAAACCAAGGTTGACATGTTTCGAGTTCCTTTCAACATTTTGGAAATCGCGCTGAAACTTTGGACACTCTCGCGAAGGGTTCCCAATCCCCGACAAGATTGGTACCCTTTCACGTCCAAATCTCTCAAACTCCGGGAGAGATTCTCAAAACCAAGGCTGACATGTTTCGAGTTCCTTTCAACATTTTGGAAATCCCGCTGAAACTTTGGACATTCTCGCGAAGGGTTCCCAATCCCCGACAAGATTGGTACCCTTTCACGTCCAAATCTCTCAAACTCCGGGAGAGATTCTCAAAACCAAGGCTGACATGTTTTGAGTTCCTTTCAACATTTTGGAAATCCCGCTGAAACTTTGGACATTCTCGCGAAGGGTTCCCAATCCCCGACAATATTGGTACCCTTTCACTTCCAAATCTCTCAAACTCCGGGAGAGATTCTCAAAACCAAGGTTGCCATGTTTCGAGTTCCTTTCAACATTTTGGAAATCCCGCTGAAACTTTGGACATTCTCGCGAAGGGTTCCCAATCCGCGAAAAGATTGGTACCCTTTCACGTCCAAATCTCTCAAACTCCGGGAGAGATTCTCAAAACCAAGGTTGACATGTTTCGAGTTCCTTTCAACATTTTGGAAATCCCGCTGAAACTTTGGACATTCTCGCGAAGGGTTCCCAATCCCCGACAAGACTGGTACCATTTCACGTCCAAATCTCTCAAACTCCGGGAGAGATTCTCAAAACCAAAGTTGACATGTTTCGAGTTCCTTTCAACATTTTGGAAATCCCGCTGAAACTTTGGACATTCTCGCGAAGGGTTCCCAATCCCCGACAAGACTGGTACCCTTTCACGTCCAAATCTCTCAAACTCCGGGAGAGATTCTCAAAACCAAGGTTGACATGTTTCGAGTTCCTTTCAACATTTTGGAAATCCCGCTGAAACTTTGGACATTCTCGCGAAGGGTTCCCAATCCCCGACAAGACTGGTACCCTTTCACGTCCAAATCTCTCAAACTCCAGGAGAGATTCTCAAAACCAAGGCTGACATGTTTTGAGTTCCTTTCAACATTTTGGAAATCCCGCTGAAACTTTGGACATTCTCGCGAAGGGTTCCCAATCCCCGACAAGATTGGTACCCTTTCACGTCCAAATCTCTCAAACTCCGGGAGAGATTCTCAAAACCAAGGTTGACATGTTTCGAGTTCCTTTCAACATTTTGGAAATCCCGCTGAAACTTTGGACATTCTCGCGAAGGGTTCCCAATCCCCGACAAGACTGGTACCCTTTCACGTCCAAATCTCTCAAACTCCAGGAGAGATTCTCAAAACCAAGGCTGACATGTTTTGAGTTCCTTTCAACATTTTGGAAATCCCGCTGAAACTTTGGACATTCTCGCGAAGGGTTCCCAATCCCCGACAAGATTGGTACCCTTTCACGTCCAAATCTCTCAAACTCCGGGAGAGATTCTCAAAACCAAGGTTGACATGTTTCGAGTTCCTTTCAACATTTTGGAAATCCCGCTGAAACTTTGGACATTCTCGCGAAGGGTTCCCAATCCCCGACAAGATTGGTACCCTTTCACGTCCAAATCTCTCAAACTCCGGGAGAGATTCTCAAAACCAAGGTTGACATGTTTCGAGTTCCTTTCAACATTTTGGAAATCCCGCTGAAACTTTGGACATTCTCGCGAAGGGTTCCCAATCCCCGACAAGACTGGTACCCTTTCACGTCCAAATCTCTCAAACTCCGGGAGAGATTCTCAAAACCAAGGTTGACATGTTTCGAGTTCCTTTCAACATTTTGGAAATCCCGCTGAAACTTTGGACATTCTCGCGAAGGGTTCCCAATCCCCGACAAGACTGGTACCCTTTCACGTCCAAATCTCTCAAACTCCGGGAGAGATTCTCAAAACCAAGGCTGACATGTTTCGAGTTCCTTTCAACATTTTGGAAATCCCGCTGAAACTTTGGACATTCTGGCGAAGGGTTCCCAATCCCCGACAAGACTGGTACCCTTTCACGTCCAAATCTCTCAAACTCCGGGAGAGATTCTCAAAACCAAGGCTGACATGTTTTGAGTTCCTTTCAACATTTTGGAAATCCCGCTGAAACTTTGGACATTCTCGCGAAGGGTTCCCAATCCCCGACAAGATTGGTACCCTTTCACGTCCAAATCTCTCAAACTCCGGGAGAGATTCTCAAAACCAAGGTTGACATGTTTCGAGTTCCTTTCAACATTTTGGAAATCCCGCTGAAACTTTGGACATTCTCGCGAAGGGTTCCCAATCCCCGACAAGACTGGTACCCTTTCACGTCCAAATCTCTCAAACTCCTTGAGAGATTCTCAAAACCAAGGTTGACATGTTTCGAGTTTCTTTTCAACATTTTGGAAATCCCGCTGAAACTTTGGACACTCTCGCGAAGGGTTCCCAATCCCCGACAAGACTGGTACCCTTTCACGTCCAAATCTCTCAAACTCCGGGAGAGATTCTCAAAACCAAGGCTGACATGTTTCGAGTTCCTTTCAACATTTTGGAAATCCAGCTGAAACTTTGGACATTCTTGCGAAGGGTTCCCAATCCCCGACAAGATTGGTACCCTTTCACGTCCAAATCTCTCAAACTCCGGGAGAGATTCTCAAAACCAAGGTTGACATGTTTTGAGTTCCTTTCAACATTTTGGAAATCCCGCTGAAACTTTGGACATTCTCGTGAAGGGTTCCCAATCCCCGACAAGACTGGTACCCTTTCACGTCCAAATCTCTCAAACTCCGGGAGAGATTCTCAAAACCAAGGTTGACATGTTTCGAGTTCCTTTCAACATTTTGGAAATCCCGCTGAAACTTTGGACATTCTCGCGAAGGGTTCCCAATCCCCGACAAGACTGGTACCCTTTCACGTCCAAATCTCTCAAACTCCGGGAGAGATTCTCAAAACCAAGGCTGACATGTTTCGAGTTCCTTTCAACATTTTGGAAATCCCGCTGAAACTTTGGACATTCTCGCGAAGGGTTCCCAATCCCCGACAAGACTGGTACCCTTTCACGTCCAAATCTCTCAAACTCCGGGAGAGATTCTCAAAACCAAGGTTGACATGTTTCGAGTTCCTTTCAACATTTTGGAAATCCCGCTGAAACTTTGGACATTCTCGCGAAGGGTTCCCAATCCCCGACAAGACTGGTTCCCTTTCACGTCCAGATCTCTCAAACTCCGGGAGAGATTCTCAAAACCAAGGTTGACATGTTTCGAGTTCCTTTCAACATTTTGGAAATCCCGCTGAAACTTTGGACATTCTCGCGAAGGGTTCCCAATCCCCGACAAGACTGGTACCCTTTCACGTCCAAATCTCTCAAACTCCGGGAGAGATTCTCAAAACCAAGGTTGACATGTTTCGAGTTCCTTTCAACATTTTGGAAATCCCGCTGAAACTTTGGACATTCTCGCGAAGGGTTCCCAATCCCCGACAAGATTGGTACCCTTTCACGTCCAAATCTCTCAAACTCCGGGAGAGATTCTCAAAACCAAGGCTGACATGTTTTGAGTTCCTTTCAACATTTTGGAAATCCCGCTGAAACTTTGGACATTCTCGCGAAGGGTTCCCAATCCCCGACAAGATTTGTACCCTTTCACGTCCAAATCTCTCAAACTCCGGGAGAGATTCTCAAAACCAAGGTTGACATGTTTCGAGTTCCTTTCAACATTTTGGAAATCCCGCTGAAACTTTGGACATTCTCGCGAAGGGTTCCCAATCCCCGACAAGACTGGTACCCTTTCACGTCCAAATCTCTCAAACTCCGGGAGAGATTCTCAAAACCAAGGTTGACATGTTTCGAGTTTCTTTTCAACATTTTGGAAATCCCGCTGAAACTTTGGACACTCTCGCGAAGGGTTCCCAATCCCCGACAAGACTGGTACCCTTTCACGTCCAAATCTCTCAAACTCCGGGAGAGATTCTCAAAACCAAGGTTGACATGTTTCGAGTTCATTTCAACATTTTGGAAATCCCGCTGAAACTTTGGACATTCTCGCGAAGGGTTCCCAATCCCCGACAAGACTGGTACCTTTTCATGTCCAAATCTCTCAAACTCCGGGAGAGATTCTCAAAACCAAGGTTGACATGTTTCGAGTTCCTTTCAACATTTTGGAAATCCCGCTGAAACTTTGGACATTCTCGCAAAGGGTTCCCAATCCCCGACAAGACTGGTACCGTTTCACGTCCAAATCTCTCAAACTCCGGGAGAGATTCTCAAAACCAAGGTTGACATGTTTCGAGTTTCTTTTCAACATTTTGGAAATCCCGCTGAAACTTTGGACACTCTCGCGAAGGGTTCCCAATCCCGGACAAGACTGGTACCCTTTCACGTCCAAATCTCTCAAACTCCGGGAGAGATTCTCAAAACCAAGGTTGACATGTTTCGAGTTCCTTTCAACATTTTGGAAATCCTGCTGAAACTTTGGACATTCTCGCGAAGGGTTCCCAATCCCCGACAAGACTGGTACCCTTTCACGTCCAAATCTCTCAAACTCCGGGAGAGATTCTCAAAAGCAAGGTTGACATGTTTCGAGTTTCTTTTCAACATTTTGGAAATCCCGCTGAAACTTTGGACACTCTCGCGAAGGGTTCCCAATCCCCGACAAGACTGGTTCCCTTTCACGTCCAGATCTCTCAAACTCCGGGAGAGATTCTCAAAACCAAGGTTGACATGTTTCGAGTTCCTTTCAACATTTTGGAAATCCCGCTGAAACTTTGGACATTCTCGCGAAGGGTTCCCAATCCCCGACAAGACTGGTACCCTTTCACGTCCAAATCTCTCAAACTCCGGGAGAGATTCTCAAAACCAAGGTTGACATGTTTCGAGTTCCTTTCAACATTTTGGAAATCCCGCTGAAACTTTGGACATTCTCGCGAAGGGTTCCCAATCCCCGACAAGATTGGTACCCTTTCACGTCCAAATCTCTCAAACTCCGGGAGAGATTCTCAAAACCAAGGCTGACATGTTTTGAGTTCCTTTCAACATTTTGGAAATCCCGCTGAAACTTTGGACATTCTCGCGAAGGGTTCCCAATCCCCGACAAGATTTGTACCCTTTCACGTCCAAATCTCTCAAACTCCGGGAGAGATTCTCAAAACCAAGGTTGACATGTTTCGAGTTCCTTTCAACATTTTGGAAATCCCGCTGAAACTTTGGACATTCTCGCGAAGGGTTCCCAATCCCCGACAAGACTGGTACCCTTTCACGTCCAAATCTCTCAAACTCCGGGAGAGATTCTCAAAACCAAGGTTGACATGTTTCGAGTTTCTTTTCAACATTTTGGAAATCCCGCTGAAACTTTGGACACTCTCGCGAAGGGTTCCCAATCCCGGACAAGACTGGTACCCTTTCACGTCCAAATCTCTCAAACTCCGGGAGAGATTCTCAAAACCAAGGTTGACATGTTTCGAGTTCATTTCAACATTTTGGAAATCCCGCTGAAACTTTGGACATTCTCGCGAAGGGTTCCCAATCCCCGACAAGACTGGTACCTTTTCATGTCCAAATCTCTCAAACTCCGGGAGAGATTCTCAAAACCAAGGTTGACATGTTTCGAGTTCCTTTCAACATTTTGGAAATCCCGCTGAAACTTTGGACATTCTCGCGAAGGGTTCCCAATCCCCGACAAGACTGGTACCCTTTCACGTCCAAATCTCTCAAACTCCGGGAGAGAGTCTCAAAACCAAGGTTGACATGTTTCGAGTTCCTTTCAACATTTTGGAAATCCCGCTGAAACTTTGGACATTCTCGCGAAGGGTTCCCAATCCCCGACAAGACTGGTACCGTTTCACGTCCAAATCTCTCAAACTCCGGGAGAGATTCTCAAAACCAAGGTTGACATGTTTCGAGTTTCTTTTCAACATTTTGGAAATCCCGCTGAAACTTTGGACACTCTCGCGAAGGGTTCCCAATCCCGGACAAGACTGGTACCCTTTCACGTCCAAATCTCTCAAACTCCGGGAGAGATTCTCAAAACCAAGGCCGAAATGTTTCGAGTTCCTTTCAACATTTTGGAAATCCCGCTGAAACTTTGGACATTCTCGCGAAGGGTTCCCAATCCCCGACAAGATTGGTACCCTTTCACGTCCAAATCTCTCAAACTCCGGGAGAGATTCTCAAAACCAAGGTTGACACGTTTCGAGTTCCTTTCAAAATTTTGGAAATCCCGCTGAAACTTTGGACATTCTGGCGAAGGGTTCCCAATCCCCGACAAGACTGGTACCCTTTCACGTCCAAATCTCTCAAACTCCGGGAGAGATTCTCAAAACCAAGGTTGACATGTTTCGAGTTTCTTTTCAACATTTTGGAAATCCCGCTGAAACTTTGGACACTCTCGCGAAGGGTTCCCAATCCCCGACAAGACTGGTACCCTTTCACGTCCAAATCTCTCAAACTCCGGGAGAGATTCTCAAAACCAAGGTTGACATGTTTCGAGTTCCTTTCAACATTTTGGAAATCCCGGTTTAACTTTGGACATTCTCGCGAAGGGTTCCCAATCCCCGACAAGATTGGTACCCTTTCACGTCCAAATCTCTCAAACTCCGGGAGAGATTCTCAAAACCAAGGCTGACATGTTTCGAGTTCCTTTCAACATTTTGGAAATCCCGCTGAAACTTTGGACATTCTCGCAAAGGGTTCCCAATCCCCGACAAGACTGGTACCGTTTCACGTCCAAATCTCTCAAACTCCGGGAGAGATTCTCAAAACCAAGGTTGACATGTTTCGAGTTTCTTTTCAACATTTTGGAAATCCCGCTGAAACTTTGGACACTCTCGCGAAGGGTTCCCAATCCCGGACAAGACTGGTACCCTTTCACGTCCAAATCTCTCAAACTCCGGGAGAGATTCTCAAAACCAAGGTTGACATGTTTCGAGTTCATTTCAACATTTTGGAAATCCCGCTGAAACTTTGGACATTCTCGCGAAGGGTTCCCAATCCCCGACAAGACTGGTACCTTTTCATGTCCAAATCTCTCAAACTCCGGGAGAGATTCTCAAAACCAAGGTTGACATGTTTCGAGTTCCTTTCAACATTTTGGAAATCCCGCTGAAACTTTGGACATTCTCGCGAAGGGTTCCCAATCCCCGACAAGACTGGTACCCTTTCACGTCCAAATCTCTCAAACTCCGGGAGAGAGTCTCAAAACCAAGGTTGACATGTTTCGAGTTCCTTTCAACATTTTGGAAATCCCGCTGAAACTTTGGACATTCTCGCGAAGGGTTCCCAATCCCCGACAAGACTGGTACCGTTTCACGTCCAAATCTCTCAAACTCCGGGAGAGATTCTCAAAACCAAGGTTGACATGTTTCGAGTTTCTTTTCAACATTTTGGAAATCCCGCTGAAACTTTGGACACTCTCGCGAAGGGTTCCCAATCCCGGACAAGACTGGTACCCTTTCACGTCCAAATCTCTCAAACTCCGGGAGAGATTCTCAAAACCAAGGCCGAAATGTTTCGAGTTCCTTTCAACATTTTGGAAATCCCGCTGAAACTTTGGACATTCTCGCGAAGGGTTCCCAATCCCCGACAAGACTGGTACCCTTTCACGTCCAAATCTCTCAAACTCCGGGAGAGATTCTCAAAACCAAGGTTGACATGTTTCGAGTTCCTTTCAACATTTTGGAAATCCCGCTGAAACTTTGGACATTCTCGCGAAGGGTTCCCAATCCCCGACAAGATTGGTACCCTTTCACGTCCAAATCTCTCAAACTCCGGGAGAGATTCTCAAAACCAAGGCTGACATGTTTTGAGTTCCTTTCAACATTTTGGAAATCCCGCTGAAACTTTGGACATTCTCGCGAAGGGTTCCCAATCCCCAACAAGATTTGTACCCTTTCACGTCCAAATCTCTCAAACTCCGGGAGAGATTCTCAAAACCAAGGTTGACATGTTTCGAGTTCCTTTCAACATTTTGGAAATCCCGCTGAAACTTTGGACATTCTCGCAAAGGGTTCCCAATCCCCGACAAGACTGGTACCCTTTCACGTCCAAATCTCTCAAACTCCGGGAGAGATTCTCAAAACCAAGGTTGACATGTTTCGAGTTTCTTTTCAACATTTTGGAAATCCCGCTGAAACTTTGGACACTCTCGCGAAGGGTTCCCAATCCCCGACAAGACTGGTACCCTTTCACGTCCAAATCTCTCAAACTCCGGGAGAGATTCTCAAAACCAAGGTTGACATGTTTCGAGTTCATTTCAACATTTTGGAAATCCCGCTGAAACTTTGGACATTCTCGCGAAGGGTTCCCAATCCCCGACAAGACTGGTACCTTTTCATGTCCAAATCTCTCAAACTCCGGGAGAGATTCTCAAAACCAAGGTTGACATGTTTCGAGTTCCTTTCAACATTTTGGAAATCCCGCTGAAACTTTGGACATTCTCGCGAAGGGTTCCCAATCCCCGACAAGACTGGTACCGTTTCACGTCCAAATCTCTCAAACTCCGGGAGAGATTCTCAAAACCAAGGTTGACATGTTTCGAGTTTCTTTTCAACATTTTGGAAATCCCGCTGAAACTTTGGACACTCTCGCGAAGGGTTCCCAATCCCGGACAAGACTGGTACCCTTTCACGTCCAAATCTCTCAAACTCCGGGAGAGATTCTCAAAACCAAGGCCGAAATGTTTCGAGTTCCTTTCAACATTTTGGAAATCCCGCTGAAACTTTGGACATTCTCGCGAAGGGTTCCCAATCCCCGACAAGATTGGTACCCTTTCACGTCCAAATCTCTCAAACTCCGGGAGAGATTCTCAAAACCAAGGTTGACACGTTTCGAGTTCCTTTCAAAATTTTGGAAATCCCGCTGAAACTTTGGACATTCTGGCGAAGGGTTCCCAATCCCCGACAAGACTGGTACCCTTTCACGTCCAAATCTCTCAAACTCCGGGAGAGATTCTCAAAACCAAGGTTGACATGTTTCGAGTTTCTTTTCAACATTTTGGAAATCCCGCTGAAACTTTGGACACTCTCGCGAAGGGTTCCCAATCCCCGACAAGACTGGTACCCTTTCACGTCCAAATCTCTCAAACTCTGGGAGAGATTCTCAAAACCAAGGTTGACATGTTTCGAGTTCCTTTCAACATTTTGGAAATCCCGGTTTAACTTTGGACATTCTCGCGAAGGGTTCCCAATCCCCGACAAGATTGGTACCCTTTCACGTCCAAATCTCTCAAACTCCGGGAGAGATTCTCAAAACCAAGGTTGACATGTTTCGAGTTCCTTTCAACATTTTGGAAATCCCGCTGAAACTTTGGACATTCTCGCGAAGGGTTCCCAATCCCCGACAAGATTGGTACCCTTTCACGTCCAAATCTCTCAAACTCCGGGAGAGATTCTCAAAACCAAGGTTGACATGTTTCGAGTTTCTTTTCAACATTTTTGAAATCCCGCTGAAACTTTGGACACTCTCGCGAAGGGTTCCCAATCCCCGACAAGACTGGTACCCTTTCACGTCCAAATCTCTCAAACTCCGGGAGAGATTCTCAAAACCAAGGCCGAAATGTTTCGAGTTCCTTTCAACATTTTGGAAATCCCGCTGAAACTTTGGACATTCTCGCGAAGGGTTCCCAATCCCCGACAAGATTGGTACCCTTTCACGTCCAAATCTCTCAAACTCCGGGAGAGATTCTCAAAACCAAGGTTGACACGTTTCGAGTTCCTTTCAAAATTTTGGAAATCTTGCTGAAACTTTGGACATTCTGGCGAAGGGTTCCCAATCCCCGACAAGACTGGTACCCTTTCACGTCCAAATCTCTCAAACTCCGGGAGAGATTCTCAAAACCAAGGTTGATATTTTTCGAGTTTCTTTTCAACATTTTGGAAATCCCGCTGAAACTTTGGACACTCTCGCGAAGGGTTCCCAATCCCCGACAAGACTGGTACCCTTTCACGTCCAAATCTCTCAAACTCCGGGAGAGATTCTCAAAACCAAGGTTGACATGTTTCGAGTTCCTTTCAACATTTTGGAAATCCCGGTTTAACTTTGGACATTCTCGCGAAGGGTTCCCAATCCCCGACAAGATTGGTACCCTTTCACGTCCAAATCTCTCAAACTCCGGGAGAGATTCTCAAAACCAAGGTTGACATGTTTCGAGTTCCTTTCAACATTTTGGAAATCCCGCTGAAACTTTGGACATTCTCGCGAAGGGTTCCCAATCCCCGACAAGATTGGTACCCTTTCACGTCCAAATCTCTCAAACTCCGGGAGAGATTCTCAAAACCAAGGTTGACATGTTTCGAGTTTCTTTTCAACATTTTGGAAATCCCGCTGAAACTTTGGACACTCTCGCGAAGGGTTCCCAATCCCCGACAAGACTGGTACCCTTTCACGTCCAAATCTCTCAAACTCCGGGAGAGATTCTCAAAACCAAGGTTGACATGTTTCGAGTTCCTTTCAACATTTTGAAAATCCCGCTGAAACTTTGGACATTCTCGCGAAGGGTTCCCAATCCCCGACAAGACTGGTACCCTTTCACGTCCAAATCTCTCAAACTCCGGGAGAGATTCTCAAAACCAAGGTTGACATGTTTCGAGTTTCTTTTCAACATTTTGGAAATCCCGCTGAAACTTTGGACACTCTCGCGAAGGGTTCCCAATCCCGGACAAGACTGGTACACTTTCACGTCCAAATCTCTCAAACTCTGGGAGAGATTCTCAAAACCAAGGCTGACATGTTTCGAGTTCCTTTCAACATTTTGGAAATCCCGCTGAAACTTTGGACATTCTCGCGAAGGGTTCCCAATCCCCGACAAGATTGGTACCCTTTCACGTCCAAATCTCTCAAACTCCGGGAGAGATTCTCAAAACCAAGGTTGACATGTTTTGAGTTCCTTTCAACATTTTGGAAATCCCGCTGAAACTTTGGACATTCTCGCGAAGGGTTCCCAATCCCCGACAAGACTGGTACCCTTTCACGTCCAAATCTCTCAAACTCCGGGAGAGATTCTCAAAACCCAGGTTGACATGTTTCGAGTTCCTTTCAACATTTTGGAAATCCCGCTGAAACTTTGGACATTCTCGCGAAGGGTTCCCAGTCCCCGACAAGACTGGTACCCTTTCACGTCCAAATCTCTCAGACTCCGGGAGAGATTCTCAAAACCAAGGTTGACATGTTTCGAGTTCCTTTCAACATTTTGGAAATCCCGCTGAAACTTTGGACATTCTCGCGAAGGGTTCCCAATCCCCGACAAGACTGGTACCCTTTCACGTCCAAATTTCTCAAACTCCGGGAGAGATTCTCAAAACCAAGGCCGAAATGTTTCGAGTTCCTTTCAACATTTTGGAAATCCCGCTGAAACTTTGGACATTCTCGCGAAGGGTTCCCAATCCCCGACAAGATTGGTACCCTTTCACGTCCAAATCTCTCAAACTCCGGGAGAGATTCTCAAAACCAGGGTTGACACGTTTCGAGTTCCTTTCAAAATTTTGGAAATCCCGCTGAAACTTTGGACATTCTGGCGAAGGGTTCCCAATCCCCGACAAGACTGGTACCCTTTCACGTCCAAATCTCTCAAACTCCGGGAGAGATTCTCAAAACCAAGGTTGACATGTTTCGAGTTTCTTTTCAACATTTTGGAAATCCCGCTGAAACTTTGGACACTCTCGCGAAGGGTTCCCAATCCCCGACAAGACTGGTACCCTTTCACGTCCAAATCTCTCAAACTCCGGGAGAGATTCTCAAAACCAAGGTTGACATGTTTCGAGTTCCTTTCAACATTTTGGAAATCCCGCTGAAACTTTGGACATTCTCGCGAAGGGTTCCCAATCCCCGACAAGACTGGTACCGTTTCACGTCCAAATCTCTCAAACTCCGGGAGAGATTCTCAAAACCAAGGTTGACATGTTTCGAGTTTCTTTTCAACATTTTGGAAATCCCGCTGAAACTTTGGACACTCTCGCGAAGGGTTCCCAATCCCGGACAAGACTGGTACCCTTTCACGTCCAAATCTCTCAAACTCCGGGAGAGATTCTCAAAACCAAGGCTGACATGTTTCGAGTTCCTTTCAACATTTTGGAAATCCCGCTGAAACTTTGGACATTCTCGCGAAGGGTTCCCAATCCCCGACAAGATTGGTACACTTTCACGTCCAAATCTCTCAAACTCCGGGAGAGATTCTCAAAACCAAGGCTGACATGTTTTGAGTTCCTTTCAACATTTTGGAAATCCCGGTTTAACTTTGGACATTCTCGCGAAGGGTTCCCAATCCCCGACAAGACTGGTACCCTTTCACGTCCAAATCTCTCAAACTCCGGGAGAGATTCTCAAAACCAAGGTTGACATGTTTTGAGTTCCTTTCAACATTTTGGAAATCCCGCTGAAACTTTGGACATTCTCGTGAAGGGTTCCCAATCCCCGACAAGACTGGTACCCTTTCACGTCAAATCTCTCAAACTCCGGGAGAGATTCTCAAAACCAAGGTTGACATGTTTCGAGTTCCTCTCAACATTTTGGAAATCCCGCTGAAACTTTGGACATTCTGGCGAAGGGTTCCCAATCCCCGACAAGACTGGTACCCTTTCACGTCCAAATCTCTCAAACTCCGGGAGAGATTCTCAAAACCAAGGTTGACATGTTTCGAGTTCCTCTCAACATTTTGGAAATCCCGCTGAAACTTTGGACATTCTCGCGAAGGGTTCCCAATCCCCGACAAGACTGGTACCCTTTCACGTCCAAATCTCTCAAACTCCGGGAGAGATTCTCAAAACCAAGGCCGAAATGTTTCGAGTTCCTTTCAACATTTTGGAAATCCCGCTGAAACTTTGGAGATTCTCGCGAAGGGTTCCCAATCCCCGACAAGATTGGTACCCTTTCACGTCCAAATCTCTCAAACTCCGGGAGAGATTCTCAAAACCAAGGTTGACATGTTTCGAGTTCCTTTCAACATTTTGGAAATCCCGCTGAAACTTTGGACATTCTCGCGAAGGGTTCCCAATCCCCGACAAGACTGGTACCCTTTCACGTCCAAATCTCTCAAACTCCGGGAGAGATTCTCAAAACCAAGGTTGACATGTTTCGAGTTTCTTTTCAACATTTTGGAAATCCCGCTGAAACTTTGGACACTCTCGCGAAGGGTTCCCAATCCCCGACAAGACTGGTACCCTTTCACGTCCAAATCTCTCAAACTCCGGGAGAGATTCTCAAAACCAAGGCCGAAATGTTTCGAGTTCCTTTCAACATTTTGGAAATCCCGCTGAAACTTTGGACATTCTCGCGAAGGGTTCCCAATCCCCGACAAGACTGGTACCCTTTCACGTCCAAATCTCTCAAACTCCGGGAGAGATTCTCAAAACCAAGGTTGACATGTTTCGAGTTTCTTTTCAACATTTTGGAAATCCCGCTGAAACTTTGGACACTCTCGCGAAGGGTTCCCAATCCCCGACAAGACTGGTACCCTTTCACGTCCAAATCTCTCAAACTCCGGGAGAGATTCTCAAAACCAAGGCTGACATGTTTCGAGTTCCTTTCAACATTTTGGAAATCCCGCTGAAACTTTGGACATTCTCGCGAAGGGTTCCCAATCCCCGACAAGATTGGTACCCTTTCACGTCCAAATCTCTCAAACTCCGGGAGAGATTCTCAAAACCAAGGTTGACATGTTTTGAGTTCCTTTCAACATTTTGGAAATCCCGCTGAAACTTTGGACATTCTCGCGAAGGGTTCCCAATCCCTGACAAGACTGGTACCCTTTCACGTCCAAATCTCTCAAACTCCGGGAGAGATTCTCAAAACCAAGGTTGACATGTTTCGAGTTCCTTTCAACATTTTGGAAATCCCGCTGAAACTTTGGACATTCTCGCGAAGGGTTCCCAATCCCCGACAAGACTGGTACCCTTTCACGTCCAAATCTCTCAAACTCCGGGAGAGATTCTCAAAACCAAGGTTGACATGTTTCGAGTTCCTTTCAACATTTTGGAAATCCCGCTGAAACTTTGGACATTCTCGCGAAGGGTTCCCAATCCCCGACAAGACTGGTACCCTTTCACGTCCAAATCTCTCAAACTCTGGGAGAGAGTCTCAAAACCAAGGTTGACATGTTTCGAGTTCCTTTCAACATTTTGGAAATCCCGCTGAAACTTTGGACATTCTCGCGAAGGGTTCCCAATCCCCGACAAGACTGGTACCCTTTCACGTCCAAATCTCTCAAACTCCGGGAGAGATTCTCAAAACCAAGGTTGACATGTTTCGAGTTTCTTTTCAACATTTTGGAAATCCCGCTGAAACTTTGGACACTCTCGCGAAGGGTTCCCAATCCCGGACAAGACTGGTACCCTTTCACGTCCAAATCTCTCAAACTCCGGGAGAGATTCTCAAAACCAAGACTGACATGTTTCGAGTTCCTTTCAACATTTTGGAAATCCCGCTGAAACTTTGGACATTCTCGCGAAGGGTTCCCAATCCCCGACAAGACTGGTACACTTTCACGTCCAAATCTCTCAAACTCCGGGAGAGATTCTCAAAACCAAGGTTGACATGTTTCGAGTTTCTTTTCAACATTTTGGAAATCCCGCTGAAACTTTGGACACTCTCGCGAAGGGTTCCCAATCCCCGACAAGACTGGTACCCTTTCACGTCCAAATCTCTCAAACTCCGGGAGAGATTCTCAAAACCAAGGTTGACATGTTTCGAGTTTCTTTTCAACATTTTGGAAATCCCGCTGAAACTTTGGACACTCTCGCGAAGGGTTCCCAATCCCGGACAAGACTGGTACCCTTTCACGTCCAAATCTCTCAAACTCCGGGAGAGATTCTCAAAACCAAGGCTGACATGTTTCGAGTTCCTTTCAACATTTTGGAAATCCCGCTGAAACTTTGGACATTCTCGCGAAGGGTTCCCAATCCCCGACAAGATTGGTACACTTTCACGTCCAAATCTCTCAAACTCCGGGAGAGATTCTCAAAACCAAGGCTGACATGTTTTGAGTTCCTTTCAACATTTTGGAAATCCCGGTTTAACTTTGGACATTCTCGCGAAGGGTTCCCAATCCCCGACAAGACTGGTACCCTTTCACGTCCAAATCTCTCAAACTCCGGGAGAGATTCTCAAAACCAAGGTTGACATGTTTTGAGTTCCTTTCAACATTTTGGAAATCCCGCTGAAACTTTGGACATTCTCGTGAAGGGTTCCCAATCCCCGACAAGACTGGTACCCTTTCACGTCAAATCTCTCAAACTCCGGGAGAGATTCTCAAAACCAAGGTTGACATGTTTCGAGTTCCTCTCAACATTTTGGAAATCCCGCTGAAACTTTGGACATTCTGGCGAAGGGTTCCCAATCCCCGACAAGACTGGTACCCTTTCACGTCCAAATCTCTCAAACTCCGGGAGAGATTCTCAAAACCAAGGTTGACATGTTTCGAGTTCCTCTCAACATTTTGGAAATCCCGCTGAAACTTTGGACATTCTCGCGAAGGGTTCCCAATCCCCGACAAGACTGGTACCCTTTCACGTCCAAATCTCTCAAACTCCGGGAGAGATTCTCAAAACCAAGGCCGAAATGTTTCGAGTTCCTTTCAACATTTTGGAAATCCCGCTGAAACTTTGGAGATTCTCGCGAAGGGTTCCCAATCCCCGACAAGATTGGTACCCTTTCACGTCCAAATCTCTCAAACTCCGGGAGAGATTCTCAAAACCAAGGTTGACATGTTTCGAGTTCCTTTCAACATTTTGGAAATCCCGCTGAAACTTTGGACATTCTCGCGAAGGGTTCCCAATCCCCGACAAGACTGGTACCCTTTCACGTCCAAATCTCTCAAACTCCGGGAGAGATTCTCAAAACCAAGGTTGACATGTTTCGAGTTTCTTTTCAACATTTTGGAAATCCCGCTGAAACTTTGGACATTCTCGCGAAAGGTTCCCAATCCCCGACAAGACTGGTACCCTTTCACGTCCAAATCTCTCAAACTCCGGGAGAGATTCTCAAAACCAAGGCCGAAATGTTTCGAGTTCCTTTCAACATTTTGGAAATCCCGCTGAAACTTTGGACATTCTCGCGAAGGGTTCCCAATCCCCGACAAGACTGGTACCCTTTCACGTCCAAATCTCTCAAACTCCGGGAGAGATTCTCAAAACCAAGGTTGACATGTTTCGAGTTTCTTTTCAACATTTTGGAAATCCCGCTGAAACTTTGGACACTCTCGCGAAGGGTTCCCAATCCCCGACAAGACTGGTACCCTTTCACGTCCAAATCTCTCAAACTCCGGGAGAGATTCTCAAAACCAAGGCTGACATGTTTCGAGTTCCTTTCAACATTTTGGAAATCCCGCTGAAACTTTGGACATTCTCGCGAAGGGTTCCCAATCCCCGACAAGATTGGTACCCTTTCACGTCCAAATCTCTCAAACTCCGGGAGAGATTCTCAAAACCAAGGTTGACATGTTTTGAGTTCCTTTCAACATTTTGGAAATCCCGCTGAAACTTTGGACATTCTCGCGAAGGGTTCCCAATCCCTGACAAGACTGGTACCCTTTCACGTCCAAATCTCTCAAACTCCGGGAGAGATTCTCAAAACCAAGGTTGACATGTTTCGAGTTCCTTTCAACATTTTGGAAATCCCGCTGAAACTTTGGACATTCTCGCGAAGGGTTCCCAATCCCCGACAAGACTGGTACCCTTTCACGTCCAAATCTCTCAAACTCCGGGAGAGATTCTCAAAACCAAGGTTGACATGTTTCGAGTTCCTTTCAACATTTTGGAAATCCCGCTGAAACTTTGGACATTCTCGCGAAGGGTTCCCAATCCCCGACAAGACTGGTACCCTTTCACGTCCAAATCTCTCAAACTCCGGGAGAGAGTCTCAAAACCAAGGTTGACATGTTTCGAGTTCCTTTCAACATTTTGGAAATCCCGCTGAAACTTTGGACATTCTCGCGAAGGGTTCCCAATCCCCGACAAGACTGGTACCCTTTCACGTCCAAATCTCTCAAACTCCGGGAGAGATTCTCAAAACCAAGGTTGACATGTTTCGAGTTTCTTTTCAACATTTTGGAAATCCCGCTGAAACTTTGGACACTCTCGCGAAGGGTTCCCAATCCCGGACAAGACTGGTACCCTTTCACGTCCAAATCTCTCAAACTCCGGGAGAGATTCTCAAAACCAAGACTGACATGTTTCGAGTTCCTTTCAACATTTTGGAAATCCCGCTGAAACTTTGGACATTCTCGCGAAGGGTTCCCAATCCCCGACAAGACTGGTACACTTTCACGTCCAAATCTCTCAAACTCCGGGAGAGATTCTCAAAACCAAGGTTGACATGTTTCGAGTTTCTTTTCAACATTTTGGAAATCCCGCTGAAACTTTGGACACTCTCGCGAAGGGTTCCCAATCCCCGACAAGACTGGTACCCTTTCACGTCCAAATCTCTCAAACTCCGGGAGAGATTCTCAAAACCAAGGTTGACATGTTTCGAGTTCCTTTCAACATTTTGGAAATCCCGCTGAAACTTTGGACATTCTCGCGAAGGGTTCCCAATCCCCGACAAGACTGGTACCCTTTCACGTCCAAATCTCTCAAACTCCGGGAGAGAGTCTCAAAACCAAGGTTGACATGTTTCGAGTTCCTTTCAACATTTTGGAAATCCCGCTGAAACTTTGGACATTCTCGCGAAGGGTTCCCAATCCCCGACAAGACTGGTACCCTTTCACGTCCAAATTTCTCAAACTCCGGGAGAGATTCTCAAAACCAAGGTTGACATGTTTCGAGTTCCTTTCAACATTTTGGAAATCCCACTGAAACTTTGGACATTCTCGCGAAGGGTTTCCAATCCCCGAAAAGACTGGTACCCTTTCACGTCCAAATCTCTCAAACTCCGGGAGAGATTCTCAAAACCAAGGCCGAAATGTTTCGAGTTCCTTTCAACATTTTGGAAATCCCGCTGAAACTTTGGACATTCTCGCGAAGGGTTCCCAATCCCCGACAAGACTGGTACCCTTTCACGTCCAAATCTCTCAAACTCCGGGAGAGATTCTCAAAACCAAGGCTGACATGTTTCGAGTTCCTTTCAACATTTTGGAAATCCCGCTGAAACTTTGGACATTCTCGCGAAGGGTTCCCAATCCCCGACAAGACTGGTACTCTTTCACGTCCAAATCTCTCAAACTCCGGGAGAGATTCTCAAAACCAAGGTTGACATGTTTCGAGTTCCTTTCAACATTTTGGAAATCCCGCTGAAACTTTGGACACTCTCGCGAAGGGTTCCCAATCCCCGACAAGACTGGTACCCTTTCACGTCCAAATCTCTCAAACTCCGGGAGAGATTCTCAAAACCAAGGTTGACATGTTTCGAGTTTCTTTTCAACATTTTAGAAATCCCGCTGAAACTTTGGACACTCTCGCGAAGGGTTCCCAATCCCCGACAAGACTGGTACCCTTTCACGTCCAAATCTCTCAAACTCCGGGAGAGATTCTCAAAACCAAGGCCGAAATGTTTCGAATTCCTTTCAACATTTTGGAAATCCCGCTGAAACTTTGGACATTCTCGCGAAGGGTTCCCAATCCCCGACAAGACTGGTACCCTTTCACGTCCAAATCTCTCAAACTCCGGGAGAGATTCTCAAAACCAAGGTTGACATGTTTCGAGTTTCTTTTCAACATTTTGGAAATCCCGCTGAAACTTTGGACACTCTCGCGAAGGGTTCCCAATCCCGGACAAGACTGGTACCCTTTCACGTCCAAATCTCTCAAACTCCGGGAGAGATTCTCAAAACCAAGGCTGACATGTTTCGAGTTCCTTTCAACATTTTGGAAATCCCGCTGAAACTTTGGACATTCTCGCGAAGGGTTCCCAATCCCCGACAAGATTGGTACCCTTTCACGTCCAAATCTCTCAAACTCCGGGAGAGATTCTCAAAACCAAGGTTGACATGTTTTGAGTTCCTTTCAACATTTTGGAAATCCCGCTGAAACTTTGGACATTCTCGCGAAGGGTTCCCAATCCCCGACAAGACTGGTACCCTTTCACGTCCAAATCTCTCAAACTCCGGGAGAGATTCTCAAAACCAAGGCCGAAATGTTTCGAGTTCCTTTCAACATTTTGGAAATCCCGCTGAAACTTTGGACATTCTCGCGAAGGGTTCCCAATCCCGGACAAGACTGGTACCCTTTCACGTCCAAATCTCTCAAACTCCGGGAGAGATTCTCAAAACCAAGGCCGAAATGTTTCGAGTTCCTTTCAACATTTTGGAAATCCCGCTGAAACTTTGGACATTCTCGCGAAGGGTTCCCAATCCCCGACAAGACTGGTACCCTTTCACGTCCAAATCTCTCAAACTCCGGGAGAGATTCTCAAAACCAAGGCCGAAATGTTTCGAGTTCCTTTCAACATTTTGGAAATCCCGCTGAAACTTTGGACATTCTCGCGAAGGGTTCCCAATCCCCGACAAGACTGGTACCCTTTCACGTCCAAATCTCTCAAACTCCGGGAGAGATTCTCAAAACCAAGGTTGACATGTTTCGAGTTCCTTTCAACATTTTGGAAATCCCGCTGAAACTTTGGACATTCTCGCGAAGGGTTTCCAATCCCCGACAAGACTGGTACCCTTTCACGTCCAAATCTCGCAAACTCCGGGAGAGATTCTCAAAACCAAGGTTGACATGTTTCGAGTTCCTTTCAACATTTTGGAAATCCCGCTGAAACTTTGGACATTCTCGCGAAAGGTTCCCAATCCCCGACAAGACTGGTACCCTTTCACGTCCAAATCTCTCAAACTCCGGGAGAGATTCTCAAAACCAAGGTTGACATGTTTCGAGTTCCTTTCAACATTTTGGAAATCCCGCTGAAACTTTGGACATTCTCGCGAAGGGTTCCCAATCCCCGACAAGACTGGTACCCTTTCATGTCCAAATTTCTCAAACTCCGGGAGAGATTCTCAAAACCAAGGTTGACATGTTTCGAGTTCCTTTCAACATTTTGGAAATCCCGCTGAAAGTTTGGACATTCTCGCGAAGGGTTCCCAATCCCCGACAAGACTGGTACACTTTCACGTCCAAATCTCGCAAACTCCGGGAGAGATTCTCAAAACCAAGGTTGACATGTTTCGAGTTCCTTTCAACATTTTGGAAATCCCGCTGAAACTTTGGACATTCTCGCGAAGGGTTCCCAATCCCCGACAAGATTGGTACCCTTTCACGTCCAAATCTCTCAAACTCCGGGAGAGATTCTCAAAACCAAGGTTGACATGTTTCGAGTTCCTTTCAACATTTTGGAAATCCCGCTGAAACTTTGGACATTCTCGCGAAGGGTTCCCAATCCCCGACAAGACTGGTACCCTTTCACGTCCAAATCTCTCAAACTCCGGGATAGATTCTCAAAACCAAGGTTGACATGTTTCGAGTTCCTTTCAACATTTTGGAAATCCCGCTGAAACTTTGGACACTCTCGCGAAGGGTTCCCAATCCCCGACAAGACTGGTACCCTTTCACGTCCAAATCTCTCAAACTCCGGGAGAGATTCTCAAAACTAAGGCCGAAATGTTTCGAGTTCCTTTCAACATTTTGGAAATCCCGCTGAAACTTTGGACATTCTCGCGAAGGGTTCCCAATCCCCGACAAGATTGGTACCCTTTCACGTCCAAATCTCTCAAACTCCGGGAGAGATTCTCAAAACCAAGGCTGACATGTTTTGAGTTCCTTTCAACATTTTGGAAATCCCGCTGAAACTTTGGACATTCTCGCGAAGGGTTCCCAATCCCCGACAAGATTGGTACCCTTTCACGTCCAAATCTCTCAAACTCCGGGAGAGATTCTCAAAACCAAGGTTGACATGTTTCGAGTTCCTTTCAACATTTTGGAAATCCCGCTGAAACTTTGGACATTCTCGCGAAGGGTTCCCAATCCCCGACAAGACTGGTACCCTTTCACGTCCAAATCTCTCAAACTCCGGGAGAGATTCTCAAAACCAAGGTTGACATGTTTCGAGTTTCTTTTCAACATTTTGGAAATCCCGCTGAAACTTTGGACACTCTCGCGAAGGGTTCCCAATCCCCGACAAGACTGGTACCCTTTCACGTCCAAATCTCTCAAACTCCGGGAGAGATTCTCAAAACCAAGGTTGACATGTTTCGAGTTCCTTTCAACATTTTGGAAATCCCGCTGAAACTTTGGACATTCTCGCGAAGGGTTTCCAATCCCCGACAAGACTGGTACCCTTTCACGTCCAAATCTCGCAAACTCCGGGAGAGATTCTCAAAACCAAGGTTGACATGTTTCGAGTTCCTTTCAACATTTTGGAAATCCCGCTGAAACTTTGGACATTCTCGCGAAAGGTTCCCAATCCCCGACAAGACTGGTACCCTTTCACGTCCAAATCTCTCAAACTCCGGGAGAGATTCTCAAAACCAAGGTTGACATGTTTCGAGTTCCTTTCAACATTTTGGAAATCCCGCTGAAACTTTGGACATTCTCGCGAAGGGTTCCCAATCCCCGACAAGACTGGTACCCTTTCACGTCCAAATTTCTCAAACTCCGGGAGAGATTCTCAAAACCAAGGTTGACATGTTTCGAGTTCCTTTCAACATTTTGGAAATCCCGCTGAAAGTTTGGACATTCTCGCGAAGGGTTTCCAATCCCCGACAAGACTGGTACACTTTCACGTCCAAATCTCGCAAACTCCGGGAGAGATTCTCAAAACCAAGGTTGACATGTTTCGAGTTCCTTTCAACATTTTGGAAATCCCGCTGAAACTTTGGACATTCTCGCGAAGGGTTCCCAATCCCCGACAAGATTGGTACCCTTTCACGTCCAAATCTCTCAAACTCCGGGAGAGATTCTCAAAACCAAGGTTGACATGTTTCGAGTTCCTTTCAACATTTTGGAAATCCCGCTGAAACTTTGGACATTCTCGCGAAGGGTTCCCAATCCCCGACAAGACTGGTACCCTTTCACGTCCAAATCTCTCAAACTCCGGGATAGATTCTCAAAACCAAGGTTGACATGTTTCGAGTTCCTTTCAACATTTTGGAAATCCCGCTGAAACTTTGGACACTCTCGCGAAGGGTTCCCAATCCCCGACAAGACTGGTACCCTTTCACGTCCAAATCTCTCAAACTCCGGGAGAGATTCTCAAAACCAAGGTTGACATGTTTCGAGTTCCTTTCAACATTTTGGAAATCCCGCTGAAACTTTGGACATTCTCGCGAAGGGTTCCCAATCCCCGACAAGACTGGTACCCTTTCACGTCAAATCTCTCAAACTCCGGGAGAGATTCTCAAAACCAAGGCTGACATGTTTCGAGTTCCTTTCAACATTTTGGAAATCCCGCTGAAACTTTGGACATTCTCGCGAAGGGTTCCCAATCCCCGACAAGACTGGTACCCTTTCACGTGCAAATCTCTCAAACTCCGGGAGAGATTCTCAAAACCAAGGTTGACATGTTTCGAGTTCCTCTCAACATTTTGGAAATCCCGCTGAAACTTTGGACATTCTCGCGAAGGGTTCCCAATCCCCGACAAGACTGGTACCCTTTCACGTCCAAATCTCTCAAACTCCGGGAGAGATTCTCAAAACTAAGGCCGAAATGTTTCGAGTTCCTTTCAACATTTTGGAAATCCCGCTGAAACTTTGGACATTCTCGCGAAGGGTTCCCAATCCCCGACAAGATTGGTACCCTTTCACGTCCAAATCTCTCAAACTCCGGGAGAGATTCTCAAAACCAAGGCTGACATGTTTTGAGTTCCTTTCAACATTTTGGAAATCCCGCTGAAACTTTGGACATTCTCGCGAAGGGTTCCCAATCCCCGACAAGATTGGTACCCTTTCACGTCCAAATCTCTCAAACTCCGGGAGAGATTCTCAAAACCAAGGTTGACATGTTTCGAGTTCCTTTCAACATTTTGGAAATCCCGCTGAAACTTTGGACATTCTCGCGAAGGGTTCCCAATCCCCGACAAGACTGGTACCCTTTCACGTCCAAATCTCTCAAACTCCGGGAGAGATTCTCAAAACCAAGGTTGACATGTTTCGAGTTTCTTTTCAACATTTTGGAAATCCCGCTGAAACTTTGGACACTCTCGCGAAGGGTTCCCAATCCCCGACAAGACTGGTACCCTTTCACGTCCAAATCTCTCAAACTCCGGGAGAGATTCTCAAAACCAAGGTTGACATGTTTCGAGTTCCTTTCAACATTTTGGAAATCCCGCTGAAACTTTGGACATTCTCGCGAAGGGTTCCCAATCCCCGACAAGACTGGTACCCTTTCACGTCCAAATCTCTCAAACTCCGGGAGAGATTCTCAAAACCAAGGTTGACATGTTTCGAGTTCCTTTCAACATTTTGGAAATCCCGATGAAACTTTGGACATTCTCGCGAAGGGTTCCCAATCCCCGACAAGACTGGTACCCTTTCACGTCCAAATCTCTCAAATTCCGGGAGAGATTCTCAAAACCAAGGTTGACATGTTTCGAGTTCCTTTCAACATTTTGGAAATCCCGCTGAAACTTTGGACATTCTCGCGAAGGGTTCCCAATCCCCGACAAGACTGGTACCCTTTCACGTCCAAATTTCTCAAACTCCGGGAGAGATTCTCAAAACCAAGGTTGACATGTTTCGAGTTCCTTTCAACATTTTGGAAATCCCGCTGAAAGTTTGGACATTCTCGCGAAGGGTTTCCAATCCCCGACAAGACTGGTACCCTTTCACGTCCAAATCTCGCAAACTCCGGGAGAGATTCTCAAAACCAAGGTTGACATGTTTCGAGTTCCTTTCAACATTTTGGAAATCCCGCTGAAACTTTGGACATTCTCGCGAAGGGTTCCCAATCCCCGACAAGATTGGTACCCTTTCACGTCCAAATCTCTCAAACTCCGGGAGAGATTCTCAAAACCAAGGTTGACATGTTTCGAGTTCCTTTCAACATTTTGGAAATCCCGCTGAAACTTTGGACATTCTCGCGAAGGGTTCCCAATCCCCGACAAGATTGGTACCCTTTCACGTCCAAATTTCTCAAACTCCGGGAGAGATTCTCAAAACCAAGGTTGACATGTTTCGAGTTCCTTTCAACATTTTGGAAATCCCGCTGAAAGTTTGGACATTCTCGCGAAGGGTTTCCAATCCCCGACAAGACTGGTACACTTTCACGTCCAAATCTCGCAAACTCCGGGAGAGATTCTCAAAACCAAGGTTGACATGTTTCGAGTTCCTTTCAACATTTTGGAAATCCCGCTGAAACTTTGGACATTCTCGCGAAGGGTTCCCAATCCCCGACAAGATTGGTACCCTTTCACGTCCAAATCTCTCAAACTCCGGGAGAGATTCTCAAAACCAAGGTTGACATGTTTCGAGTTCCTTTCAACATTTTGGAAATCCCGCTGAAACTTTGGACATTCTCGCGAAGGGTTCCCAATCCCCGACAAGACTGGTACCCTTTCACGTCCAAATCTCTCAAACTCCGGGATAGATTCTCAAAACCAAGGTTGACATGTTTCGAGTTCCTTTCAACATTTTGGAAATCCCGCTGAAACTTTGGACACTCTCGCGAAGGGTTCCCAATCCCCGACAAGACTGGTACCCTTTCACGTCCAAATCTCTCAAACTCCGGGAGAGATTCTCAAAACCAAGGTTGACATGTTTCGAGTTCCTTTCAACATTTTGGAAATCCCGCTGAAACTTTGGACATTCTCGCGAAGGGTTCCCAATCCCCGACAAGACTGGTACCCTTTCACGTCAAATCTCTCAAACTCCGGGAGAGATTCTCAAAACCAAGGCTGACATGTTTCGAGTTCCTTTCAACATTTTGGAAATCCCGCTGAAACTTTGGACATTCTCGCGAAGGGTTCCCAATCCCCGACAAGACTGGTACCCTTTCACGTGCAAATCTCTCAAACTCCGGGAGAGATTCTCAAAACCAAGGTTGACATGTTTCGAGTTCCTCTCAACATTTTGGAAATCCCGCTGAAACTTTGGACATTCTTGCGAAGGGTTCCCAATCCCCGACAAGACTGGTACCCTTTCACGTCCAAATCTCTCAAACTCCGGGAGAGATTCTCAAAACCAAGGCCGAAATGTTTCGAGTTCCTTTCAACATTTTGGAAATCCCGCTGAAACTTTGGACATTCTCGCGAAGGGTTCCCAATCCCCGACAAGATTGGTACCCTTTCACGTCCAAATCTCTCAAACTCCGGGAGAGATTCTCAAAACCAAGGCTGACATGTTTTGAGTTCCTTTCAACATTTTGGAAATCCCGCTGAAACTTTGGACATTCTCGCGAAGGGTTCCCAATCCCCGACAAGATTGGTACCCTTTCACGTCCAAATCTCTCAAACTCCGGGAGAGATTCTCAAAACCAAGGTTGACATGTTTCGAGTTCCTTTCAACATTTTGGAAATCCCGCTGAAACTTTGGACATTCTGGCGAAGGGTTCCCAATCCCCGACAAGACTGGTACCGTTTCACGTCCAAATCTCTCAAACTCCGGGAGAGATTCTCAAAACCAAGGTTGACATGTTTCGAGTTTCTTTTCAACATTTTGGAAATCCCGCTGAAACTTTGGACACTCTCGCGAAGGGTTCCCAATCCCCGACAAGACTGGTACCCTTTCACGTCCAAATCTCTCAAACTCCGGGAGAGATTCTCAAAACCAAGGTTGACATGTTTCGAGTTCCTTTCAACATTTTGGAAATCCCGCTGAAACTTTGGACATTCTCGCGAAGGGTTCCCAATCCCCGACAAGACTGGTACCCTTTCACGTCCAAATCTCTCAAACTCCGGGAGAGAGTCTCAAAACCAAGGTTGACATGTTTCGAGTTCCTTTCAACATTTTGGAAATCCCGCTGAAACTTTGGACATTCTCGCGAAGGGTTCCCAATCCCCGACAAGACTGGTACCCTTTCACGTCCAAATCTCTCAAACTCCGGGAGAGATTCTCAAAACCAAGGTTGACATGTTTCGAGTTCCTTTCAACATTTTGGAAATCCCGCTGAAACTTTGGACATTCTCGCGAAGGGTTCCCAATCCCCGACAAGACTGGTACCCTTTCACGTCCAAATCTCTCAAACTCCGGGATAGATTCTCAAAACCAAGGTTGACATGTTTCGAGTTCCTTTCAACATTTTGGAAATCCCGCTGAAACTTTGGACACTCTCGCGAAGGATTCCCAATCCCCGACAAGACTGGTACCCTTTCACGTCCAAATCTCTCAAACTCCGGGAGAGATTCTCAAAACCAAGGTTGACATGTTTCGAGTTCCTTTCAACATTTTGGAAATCCCGCTGAAACTTTGGACATTCTCGCGAAGGGTTCCCAATCCCCGACAAGACTGGTACCCTTTCACGTCCAAATCTCTCAAACTCCGGGAGAGATTCTCAAAACCAAGGTTGACATGTTTCGAGTTTCTTTTCAACATTTTGGAAATCCCGCTGAAACTTTGGACACTCTCGCGAAGGGTTCCCAATCCCGGACAAGACTGGTACCCTTTCACGTCCAAATCTCTCAAACTCCGGGAGAGATTCTCAAAACCAAGGCTGACATGTTTCGAGTTCCTTTCAACATTTTGGAAATCCCGCTGAAACTTTGGACATTCTCGCGAAGGGTTCCCAATCACCGACAAGATTGGTACCCTTTCACGTCCAAATCTCTCAAACTCCGGGAGAGATTCTCAAAACCAAGGTTGACATGTTTTGAGTTCCTTTCAACATTTTGGAAATCCCGCTGAAACTTTGGACATTCTCACGAAGGGTTCCCAATCCCCGACAAGACTGGTACCCTTTCACGTCCAAATCTCTCAAACTCCGGGAGAGAGTCTCAAAACCAAGGTTGACATGTTTCGAGTTCCTTTCAACATTTTGGAAATCCCGCTGAAACTTTGGACATTCTCGCGAAGGGTTCCCAATCCCCGACAAGACTGGTACCCTTTCACGTCCAAATCTCTCAAACTCCGGGAGAGATTCTCAAAACCAAGGTTGACATGTTTCGAGTTCCTTTCAACATTTTGGAAATCCCGCTGAAAGTTTGGACATTCTCGCGAAGGGTTTCCAATCCCCGACAAGACTGGTACCCTTTCACGTCCAAATCTCGCAAACTCCGGGAGAGATTCTCAAAACCAAGGTTGACATGTTTCGAGTTCCTTTCAACATTTTGGAAATCCCGCTGAAACTTTGGACATTCTCGCGAAGGGTTCCCAATCCCCGACAAGATTGGTACCCTTTCACGTCCAAATCTCTCAAACTCCGGGAGAGATTCTCAAAACCAAGGTTGACATGTTTCGAGTTCCTTTCAACATTTTGGAAATCCCGCTGAAACTTTGGACATTCTCGCGAAGGGTTCCCAATCCCCGACAAGATTGGTACCCTTTCACGTCCAAATTTCTCAAACTCCGGGAGAGATTCTCAAAACCAAGGTTGACATGTTTCGAGTTCCTTTCAACATTTTGGAAATCCCGCTGAAAGTTTGGACATTCTCGCGAAGGGTTTCCAATCCCCGACAAGACTGGTACACTTTCACGTCCAAATCTCGCAAACTCCGGGAGAGATTCTCAAAACCAAGGTTGACATGTTTCGAGTTCCTTTCAACATTTTGGAAATCCCGCTGAAACTTTGGACATTCTCGCGAAGGGTTCCCAATCCCCGACAAGATTGGTACCCTTTCACGTCCAAATCTCTCAAACTCCGGGAGAGATTCTCAAAACCAAGGTTGACATGTTTCGAGTTCCTTTCAACATTTTGGAAATCCCGCTGAAACTTTGGACATTCTCGCGAAGGGTTCCCAATCCCCGACAAGACTGGTACCCTTTCACGTCCAAATCTCTCAAACTCCGGGATAGATTCTCAAAACCAAGGTTGACATTTTTCGAGTTCCTTTCAACATTTTGGAAATCCCGCTGAAACTTTGGACACTCTCGCGAAGGGTTCCCAATCCCCGACAAGACTGGTACCCTTTCACGTCCAAATCTCTCAAACTCCGGGAGAGATTCTCAAAACCAAGGTTGACATGTTTCGAGTTCCTTTCAACATTTTGGAAATCCCGCTGAAACTTTGGACATTCTCGCGAAGGGTTCCCAATCCCCGACAAGACTGGTACCCTTTCACGTCAAATCTCTCAAACTCCGGGAGAGATTCTCAAAACCAAGGCTGACATGTTTCGAGTTCCTTTCAACATTTTGGAAATCCCGCTGAAACTTTGGACATTCTCGCGAAGGGTTCCCAATCCCCGACAAGACTGGTACCCTTTCACGTGCAAATCTCTCAAACTCCGGGAGAGATTCTCAAAACCAAGGTTGACATGTTTCGAGTTCCTCTCAACATTTTGGAAATCCCGCTGAAACTTTGGACATTCTCGCGAAGGGTTCCCAATCCCCGACAAGACTGGTACCCTTTCACGTCCAAATCTCTCAAACTCCGGGAGAGATTCTCAAAACCAAGGCCGAAATGTTTCGAGTTCCTTTCAACATTTTGGAAATCCCGCTGAAACTTTGGACATTCTCGCGAAGGGTTCCCAATCCCCGACAAGATTGGTACCCTTTCACGTCCAAATCTCTCAAACT
Source organism: Streptopelia decaocto (assembly GCF_964273445.1). Classification (NCBI taxonomy): domain Eukaryota; kingdom Metazoa; phylum Chordata; class Aves; order Columbiformes; family Columbidae; genus Streptopelia; species Streptopelia decaocto. Next base: position 151,348 of record NW_028115680.1, read on the forward strand.
CCGGGAGAGATTCTCAAAACCAAGGCTGACATGTTTTGAGTTCCTTTCAACATTTTGGAAATCCCGCTGAAACTTTGGACATTCTCGCGAAGGGTTCCCAATCCCCGACAAGATTGGTACCCTTTCACGTCCAAATCTCTCAGACTCCGGGAGAGATTCTCAAAACCAAGGTTGACATGTTTCGAGTTCCTTTCAACATTTTGGAAATCCCGCTGAAACTTTGGACATTCTGGCGAAGGGTTCCCAATCCCCGACAAGACTGGTACCGTTTCACGTCCAAATCTCTCAAACTCCGGGAGAGATTCTCAAAACCAAGGTTGACATGTTTCGAGTTTCTTTTCAACATTTTGGAAATCCCGCTGAAACTTTGGACACTCTCGCGAAGGGTTCCCAATCCCCGACAAGACTGGTACCCTTTCACGTCCAAATCTCTCAAACTCCGGGAGAGATTCTCAAAACCAAGGTTGACATGTTTCGAGTTCCTTTCAACATTTTGGAAATCCCGCTGAAACTTTGGACATTCTCGCGAAGGGTTCCCAATCCCCGACAAGACTGGTACCCTTTCACGTCCAAATCTCTCAAACTCCGGGAGAGAGTCTCAAAACCAAGGTTGACATGTTTCGAGTTCCTTTCAACATTTTGGAAATCCCGCTGAAACTTTGGACATTCTCGCGAAGGGTTCCCAATCCCCGACAAGACTGGTACCCTTTCACGTCCAAATCTCTCAAACTCCGGGAGAGATTCTCAAAACCAAGGTTGACATGTTTCGAGTTCCTTTCAACATTTTGGAAATCCCGCTGAAAGTTTGGACATTCTCGCGAAGGGTTTCCAATCCCCGACAAGACTGGTACCCTTTCACGTCCAAATCTCGCAAACTCCGGGAGAGATTCTCAAAACCAAGGTTGACATGTTTCGAGTTCCTTTCAACATTTTGGAAATCCCGCTGAAACTTTGGACATTCTCGCGAAGGGTTCCCAATCCCCGACAAGATTGGTACCCTTTCACGTCCAAATCTCTCAAACTCCGGGAGAGATTCTCAAAACCAAGGTTGACATGTTTCGAGTTCCTTTCAACATTTTGGAAATCCCGCTGAAACTTTGGACATTCTCGCGAAGGGTTCCCAATCCCCGACAAGACTGGTACCCTTTCACGTCCAAATCTCTCAAACTCCGGGATAGATTCTCAAAACCAAGGTTGACATGTTTCGAGTTCCTTTCAACATTTTGGAAATCCCGCTGAAACTTTGGACACTCTCGCGAAGGGTTCCCAATCCCCGACAAGACTGGTACCCTTTCACGTCCAAATCTCTCAAACTCCGGGAGAGATTCTCAAAACCAAGGTTGACATGTTTCGAGTTCCTTTCAACATTTTGGAAATCCCGCTGAAACTTTGGACATTCTCGCGAAGGGTTCCCAATCCCCGACAAGACTGGTACCCTTTCACGTCCAAATCTCTCAAACTCCGGGAGAGATTCTCAAAACCAAGGTTGACATGTTTCGAGTTTCTTTTCAACATTTTGGAAATCCCGCTGAAACTTTGGACACTCTCGCGAAGGGTTCCCAATCCCGGACAAGACTGGTACCCTTTCACGTCCAAATCTCTCAAACTCCGGGAGAGATTCTCAAAACCAAGGCTGACATGTTTCGAGTTCCTTTCAACATTTTGGAAATCCCGCTGAAACTTTGGACATTCTCGCGAAGGGTTCCCAATCACCGACAAGATTGGTACCCTTTCACGTCCAAATCTCTCAAACTCCGGGAGAGATTCTCAAAACCAAGGTTGACATGTTTTGAGTTCCTTTCAACATTTTGGAAATCCCGCTGAAACTTTGGACATTCTCACGAAGGGTTCCCAATCCCCGACAAGACTGGTACCCTTTCACGTCCAAATCTCTCAAACTCCGGGAGAGAGTCTCAAAACCAAGGTTGACATGTTTCGAGTTCCTTTCAACATTTTGGAAATCCCGCTGAAACTTTGGACATTCTCGCGAAGGGTTCCCAATCCCCGACAAGACTGGTACCCTTTCACGTCCAAATCTCTCAAACTCCGGGAGAGATTCTCAAAACCAAGGTTGACATGTTTCGAGTTCCTTTCAACATTTTGGAAATCCCGCTGAAACTTTGGACATTCTCGCGAAGGGTTTCCAATCCCCGACAAGACTGGTACCCTTTCACGTCCAAATCTCGCAAACTCCGGGAGAGATTCTCAAAACCAAGGTTGACATGTTTCGAGTTCCTTTCAACATTTTGGAAATCCCGCTGAAACTTTGGACATTCTCGCGAAAGGTTCCCAATCCCCGACAAGACTGGTACCCTTTCACGTCCAAATCTCTCAAACTCCGGGAGAGATTCTCAAAACCAAGGTTGACATGTTTCGAGTTCCTTTCAACATTTTGGAAATCCCGCTGAAACTTTGGACATTCTCGCGAAGGGTTCCCAATCCCCGACAAGACTGGTACCCTTTCACGTCCAAATTTCTCAAACTCCGGGAGAGATTCTCAAAACCAAGGTTGACATGTTTCGAGTTCCTTTCAACATTTTGGAAATCCCGCTGAAAGTTTGGACATTCTCGTGAAGGGTTTCCAATCCCCGACAAGACTGGTACCCTTTCACGTCCAAATCTCTCAAACTCTGGGAGAGATTCTCAAAACCAAGGTTGACATGTTTCGAGTTCCTTTCAACATTTTGGAAATCCCGCTGAAACTTTGGACATTCTCGCGAAGGGTTCCCAATCCCCGACAAGACTGGTACCCTTTCACGTCCAAATCTCTCAAACTCCGGGAGAGATTCTCAAAACCAAGGCTGACATGTTTCGAGTTCCTTTCAACATTTTGGAAATCCCGCTGAAACTTTGGACATTCTCGCGAAGGGTTCCCAATCCCCGACAAGACTGGTACCGTTTCACGTCCAAATCTCTCAAACTGCGGGAGAGATTCTCAAAACCAAGGTTGACATGTTTCGAGTTTCTTTTCAACATTTTGGAAATCCCACTGAAACTTTGGACATTCTCGCGAAGGGTTCCCAATCCCCGACAAAACTGGTTCCCTTTCACGTCCAGATCTCTCAAACTCCGGGAGAGATTCTCAAAACCAAGGTTGACATGTTTCGAGTTCCTTTCAACATTTTGGAAATCCCGCTGAAACTTTGGACATTCTCGCGAAGGGTTCCCAATCCCCGACAAGACTGGTACCCTTTCACGTCCAAATCTCTCAAACTCCGGGAGAGATTCTCAAAACCAAGGCTGACATGTTTCGAGTTCCTTTCAACATTTTGGAAATCCCGCTGAAACTTTGGACATTCTCGCGAAGGGTTCCCAATCCCCGACAAGATTGGTACCCTTTCACGTCCAAATCTCTCAAACTCCGGGAGAGATTCTCAAAACCAAGGCTGACATGTTTCGAGTTCCTTTCAACATTTTGGAAATCCCGCTGAAACTTTGGACATTCTCGCGAAGGGTTCCCAATCCCCGACAAGACTGGTACCCTTTCACGTCCAAATCTCTCAAACTCCGGGAGAGATTCTCAAAACCAAGGTTGACATGTTTCGAGTTCCTTTCAACATTTTGGAAATCCCGCTGAAACTTTGGACATTCTCGCGAAGGGTTCCCAATCCCCGACAAGACTGGTACCCTTTCACGTCCAAATCTCTCAAACTCCGGGAGAGATTCTCAAAACCAAGGTTGACATGTTTCGAGTTCCTTTCAACATTTTGGAAATCCCGCTGAAACTTTGGACATTCTCGCGAAGGGTTCCCAATCCCCGACAAGACTGGTACCCTTTCACGTCCAAATCTCTCAAACTCCGGGAGAGAGTCTCAAAACCAAGGTTGACATGTTTCGAGTTCCTTTCAACATTTTGGAAATCCCGCTGAAACTTTGGACATTCTCGCGAAGGGTTCCCAATCCCCGACAAGACTGGTACCGTTTCACGTCCAAATCTCTCAAACTCCGGGAGAGATTCTCAAAACCAAGGTTGACATGTTTCGAGTTTCTTTTCAACATTTTGGAAATCCCGCTGAAACTTTGGACACTCTCGCGAAGGGTTCCCAATCCCGGACAAGACTGGTACCCTTTCACGTCCAAATCTCTCAAACTCCGGGAGAGATTCTCAAAACGAAGGCTGACATGTTTCGAGTTCCTTTCAACATTTTGGAAATCCCGCTGAAACTTTGGACATTCTCGCGAAGGGTTCCCAATCCCCGACAAGACTGGTACCCTTTCACGTCCAAATCTCTCAAACTCCGGGAGAGATTCTCAAAACCAAGGTTGACATGTTTCGAGTTCCTCTCAACATTTTGGAAATCCCGCTGAAACTTTGGACATTCTCGCGAAGGGTTCCCAATCCCCGACAAGACTGGTACCCTTTCACGTCCAAATCTCTCAAACTCCGGGAGAGATTCTCAAAACCAAGGTTGACATGTTTTGAGTTCCTTTCAACATTTTGGAAATCCCGCTGAAACTTTGGACATTCTCGTGAAGGGTTCCCAATCCCCGACAAGACTGGTACCCTTTCACGTCAAATCTCTCAAACTCCGGGAGAGATTCTCAAAACCAAGGCTGACATGTTTTGAGTTCCTTTCAACATTTTGGAAATCCCGCTGAAACTTTGGACATTCTCGCGAAGGGTTCCCAATCCCCGACAAGATTGGTACCCTTTCACGTCCAAATCTCTCAAACTCCGGGAGAGATTCTCAAAACCAAGGTTGACATGTTTCGAGTTCCTTTCAACATTTTGGAAATCCCGCTGAAACTTTGGACATTCTCGCGAAGGGTTCCCAATCCACGACAAGACTGGTACCCTTTCACGTCCAAATCTCTCAAACTCCGGGAGAGATTCTCAAAACCAAGGTTGACATGTTTCGAGTTTCTTTTCAACATTTTGGAAATCCCGCTGAAACTTTGGACACTCTCGCGAAGGGTTCCCAATCCCCGACAAGACTGGTACCCTTTCACGTCCAAATCTCTCAAACTCCGGGAGAGATTCTCAAAACCAAGGTTGACATGTTTCGAGTTTCTTTTCAACATTTTGGAAATCCCGCTGAAACTTTGGACACTCTCGCGAAGGGTTCCCAATCCCGGACAAGACTGGTACCCTTTCACGTCCAAATCTCTCAAACTCCGGGAGAGATTCTCAAAACCAAGGCTGACATGTTTCGAGTTCCTTTCAACATTTTGGAAATCCCGCTGAAACTTTGGACATTCTCGCGAAGGGTTCCCAATCCCCGACAAGATTGGTACCCTTTCACGTCCAAATCTCTCAAACTCCGGGAGAGATTCTCAAAACCAAGGTTGACATGTTTTGAGTTCCTTTCAACATTTTGGAAATCCCGCTGAAACTTTGGACATTCTCGCGAAGGGTTCCCAATCCCCGACAAGACTGGTACCCTTTCACGTCCAAATCTCTCAAAGTCCGGGAGAGATTCTCAAAACCAAGGTTGACATGTTTCGAGTTCCTTTCAACATTTTGGAAATCCCGCTGAAACTTTGGACATTCTCGCGAAGGGTTCCCAATCCCCGACAAGACTGGTACCCTTTCACGTCCAAATCTCTCAAACTCCGGGAGAGATTCTCAAAACCAAGGTTGACATGTTTCGAGTTCCTTTCAACATTTTGGAAATCCCGCTGAAACTTTGGACATTCTCGCGAAGGGTTCCCAATCCCCGACAAGACTGGTACCCTTTCACGTCCAAATCTCTCAAACTCCGGGAGAGAGTCTCAAAACCAAGGTTGACATGTTTCAAGTTCCTTTCAACATTTTGGAAATCCCGCTGAAACTTTGGACATTCTCGCGAAGGGTTCCCAATCCCCGACAAGACTGGTACCCTTTCACGTCCAAATTTCTCAAACTCCGGGAGAGATTCTCAAAACCAAGGTTGACATGTTTCGAGTTCCTTTCAACATTTTGGAAATCCCGCTGAAAGTTTGGACATTCTCGGGAAGGGTTTCCAATCCCCGACAAGACTGGTACCCTTTCACGTCCAAATCTCGCAAACTCCGGGAGAGATTCTCAAAACCAAGGTTGACATGTTTCGAGTTCCTTTCAACATTTTGGAAATCCCGCTGAAACTTTGGACATTCTCGCGAAGGGTTCCCAATCCCCGACAAGATTGGTACCCTTTCACGTCCAAATCTCTCAAACTCCGGGAGAGATTCTCAAAACTAAGGCCGAAATGTTTCGAGTTCCTTTCAACATTTTGGAAATCCCGCTGAAACTTTGGACATTCTCGCGAAGGGTTCCCAATCCCCGACAAGATTGGTACCCTTTCACGTCCAAATCTCTCAAACTCCGGGAGAGATTCTCAAAACCAAGGCTGACATGTTTTGAGTTCCTTTCAACATTTTGGAAATCCCGCTGAAACTTTGGACATTCTCGCGAAGGGTTCCCAATCCCCGACAAGATTGGTACCCTTTCACGTCCAAATCTCTCAAACTCCGGGAGAGATTCTCAAAACCAAGGTTGACATGTTTCGAGTTCCTTTCAACATTTTGGAAATCCCGCTGAAACTTTGGACATTCTCGCGAAGGGTTCCCAATCCCCGACAAGACTGGTACCCTTTCACGTCCAAATCTCTCAAACTCCGGGAGAGATTCTCAAAACCAAGGTTGACATGTTTCGAGTTTCTTTTCAACATTTTGGAAATCCCGCTGAAACTTTGGACACTCTCGCGAAGGGTTCCCAATCCCCGACAAGACTGGTACCCTTTCACGTCCAAATCTCTCAAACTCCGGGAGAGATTCTCAAAACCAAGGTTGACATGTTTCGAGTTCCTTTCAACATTTTGGAAATCCCGCTGAAACTTTGGACATTCTCGCGAAGGGTTCCCAATCCCCGACAAGACTGGTACCCTTTCACGTCCAAATCTCTCAAACTCCGGGAGAGATTCTCAAAACCAAGGTTGACATGTTTCGAGTTCCTTTCAACATTTTGGAAATCCCGCTGAAACTTTGGACATTCTCGCGAAGGGTTCCCAATCCCCGACAAGACTGGTACCCTTTCACGTCCAAATCTCTCAAACTCCGGGAGAGATTCTCAAAACCAAGGTTGACATGTTTCGAGTTCCTTTCAACATTTTGGAAATCCCGCTGAAACTTTGGACATTCTCGCGAAGGGTTCCCAATCCCCGACAAGACTGGTACCCTTTCACGTCCAAATCTCTCAAACTCCGGGAGAGATTCTCAAAACCAAGGTTGACATGTTTCGAGTTCCTTTCAACATTTTGGAAATCCCGCTGAAACTTTGGACATTCTCGCGAAGGGTTCCCAATCCCCGACAAGACTGGTACCCTTTCACGTCCAAATTTCTCAAACTCCGGGAGAGATTCTCAAAACCAAGGTTGACATGTTTCGAGTTCCTTTCAACATTTTGGAAATCCCGCTGAAAGTTTGGACATTCTCGCGAAGGGTTTCCAATCCCCGACAAGACTGGTACCCTTTCACGTCCAAATCTCGCAAACTCCGGGAGAGATTCTCAAAACCAAGGTTGACATGTTTCGAGTTCCTTTCAACATTTTGGAAATCCCGCTGAAACTTTGGACATTCTCGCGAAGGGTTCCCAATCCCCGACAAGACTGGTACCCTTTCACGTCCAAATCTCTCAAACTCCGGGAGAGATTCTCAAAACCAAGGTTGACATGTTTCGAGTTCCTTTCAACATTTTGGAAATCCCGCTGAAACTTTGGACATTCTCGCGAAGGGTTCCCAATCCCCGACAAGACTGGTACCCTTTCACGTCCAAATCTCTCAAACTCCGGGATAGATTCTCAAAACCAAGGTTGACATGTTTCGAGTTCCTTTCAACATTTTGGAAATCCCGCTGAAACTTTGGACACTCTCGCGAAGGGTTCCCAATCCCCGACAAGACTGGTACCCTTTCACGTCCAAATCTCTCAAACTCCGGGAGAGATTCTCAAAACCAAGGTTGACATGTTTCGAGTTCCTTTCAACATTTTGGAAATCCCGCTGAAACTTTGGACATTCTCGCGAAGGGTTCCCAATCCCCGACAAGACTGGTACCCTTTCACGTCCAAATCTCTCAAACTCCGGGAGAGATTCTCAAAACCAAGGTTGACATGTTTCGAGTTTCTTTTCAACATTTTGGAAATCCCGCTGAAACTTTGGACACTCTCGCGAAGGGTTCCCAATCCCGGACAAGACTGGTACCCTTTCACGTCCAAATCTCTCAAACTCCGGGAGAGATTCTCAAAACCAAGGCTGACATGTTTCGAGTTCCTTTCAACATTTTGGAAATCCCGCTGAAACTTTGGACATTCTCGCGAAGGGTTCCCAATCACCGACAAGATTGGTACCCTTTCACGTCCAAATCTCTCAAACTCCGGGAGAGATTCTCAAAACCAAGGTTGACATGTTTCGAGTTCCTTTCAACATTTTGGAAATCCCGCTGAAACTTTGGACATTCTCACGAAGGGTTCCCAATCCCCGACAAGACTGGTACCCTTTCACGTCCAAATCTCTCAAACTCCAGGAGAGAGTCTCAAAACCAAGGTTGACATGTTTCGAGTTCCTTTCAACATTTTGGAAATCCCGCTGAAACTTTGGACATTCTCGCGAAGGGTTCCCAATCCCCGACAAGACTGGTACCCTTTCACGTCCAAATCTCTCAAACTCCGGGAGAGATTCTCAAAACCAAGGTTGACATGTTTCGAGTTCCTTTCAACATTTTGGAAATCCCGCTGAAACTTTGGACATTCTCGCGAAGGGTTTCCAATCCCCGACAAGACTGGTACCCTTTCACGTCCAAATCTCGCAAACTCCGGGAGAGATTCTCAAAACCAAGGTTGACATGTTTCGAGTTCCTTTCAACATTTTGGAAATCCCGCTGAAACTTTGGACATTCTCGCGAAAGGTTCCCAATCCCCGACAAGACTGGTACCCTTTCACGTCCAAATCTCTCAAACTCCGGGAGAGATTCTCAAAACCAAGGTTGACATGTTTCGAGTTCCTTTCAACATTTTGGAAATCCCGCTGAAACTTTGGACATTCTCGCGAAGGGTTCCCAATCCCCGACAAGACTGGTACCCTTTCACGTCCAAATTTCTCAAACTCCGGGAGAGATTCTCAAAACCAAGGTTGACATGTTTCGAGTTCCTTTCAACATTTTGGAAATCCCGCTGAAAGTTTGGACATTCTCGCGAAGGGTTTCCAATCCCCAACAAGACTGATACCCTTTCACGTCCAAATCTCGCAAACTCCGGGAGAGATTCTCAAAACCAAGGTTGACATGTTTCGAGTTCCTTTCAACATTTTGGAAATCCCGCTGAAACTTTGGACATTCTCGCGAAGGGTTCCCAATCCCCGACAAGACTGGTACCCTTTCACGTCCAAATCTCTCAAACTCCGGGAGAGATTCTCAAAACCAAGGTTGACATGTTTCGAGTTCCTTTCAACATTTTGGAAATCCCGCTGAAACTTTGGACATTCTCGCGAAGGGTTCCCAATCCCCGGCAAGACTGGTACCGTTTCACGTCCAAATCTCTCAAACTGCGGGAGAGATTCTCAAAACCAAGGTTGACATGTTTCGAGTTTCTTTTCAACATTTTGGAAATCCCACTGAAACTTTGGACATTCTCGCGAAGGGTTCCCAATCCCCGACAAAACTGGTTCCCTTTCACGTCCAGATCTCTCAAACTCCGGGAGAGATTCTCAAAACCAAGGTTGACATGTTTCGAGTTCCTTTCAACATTTTGGAAATCCCGCTGAAACTTTGGACATTCTCGCGAAGGGTTCCCAATCCCCGACAAGACTGGTACCCTTTCACGTCCAAATTTCTCAAACTCCGGGAGAGATTCTCAAAACCAAGGTTGACATGTTTCGAGTTCCTTTCAACATTTTGGAAATCCCGCTGAAAGTTTGGACATTCTCGCGAAGGGTTTCCAATCCCCAACAAGACTGATACCCTTTCACGTCCAAATCTCGCAAACTCCGGGAGAGATTCTCAAAACCAAGGTTGACATGTTTCGAGTTCCTTTCAACATTTTGGAAATCCCGCTGAAACTTTGGACATTCTCGCGAAGGGTTCCCAATCCCCGACAAGACTGGTACCCTTTCACGTCCAAATCTCTCAAACTCCGGGAGAGATTCTCAAAACCAAGGCTGACATGTTTCGAGTTCCTTTCAACATTTTGGAAATCCCGCTGAAACTTTGGACATTCTCGCGAAGGGTTCCCAATCCCCGGCAAGACTGGTACCGTTTCACGTCCAAATCTCTCAAACTGCGGGAGAGATTCTCAAAACCAAGGTTGACATGTTTCGAGTTTCTTTTCAACATTTTGGAAATCCCACTGAAACTTTGGACATTCTCGCGAAGGGTTCCCAATCCCCGACAAAACTGGTTCCCTTTCACGTCCAGATCTCTCAAACTCCGGGAGAGATTCTCAAAACCAAGGTTGACATGTTTCGAGTTCCTTTCAACATTTTGGAAATCCCGCTGAAACTTTGGACATTCTCGCGAAGGGTTCCCAATCCCCGACAAGACTGGTACCCTTTCACGTCCAAATCTCTCAAACTCCGGGAGAGATTCTCAAAACCAAGGTTGACATGTTTCGAGTTCCTTTCAACATTTTGGAAATCCCGCTGAAACTTTGGACATTCTCGCGAAGGGTTCCCAATCCCCGACAAGATTGGTACCCTTTCACGTCCAAATCTCTCAAACTCCGGGAGAGATTCTCAAAACCAAGGCTGACATGTTTTGAGTTCCTTTCAACATTTTGGAAATCCCGCTGAAACTTTAGACATTCTCACGACGGGTTCCCAATCCCCGACAAGACTGGTACCCTTTCACGTCCAGATCTCTCAAACTCCGGGAGAGATTCTCAAAACCAAGGTTGACATGTTTCGAGTTCCTTTCAACATTTTGGAAATCCCGCTGAAACTTTGGACATTCTCGCGAAGGGTTCCCAATCCCCGACAAGACTGGTACCCTTTCACGTCCAAATCTCTCAAACTCCGGGAGAGATTCTCAAAACCAAGGTTGACATGTTTCGAGTTCCTTTCAACATTTTGGAAATCCCGCTGAAACTTTGGACATTCTCGCAAAGGGTTCCCAATCCCCGACAAGACTGGTACCCTTTCACGTCCAAATCTCTCAAACTCCAGGAGAGATTCTCAAAACCAAGGTTGACATGTTTCGAGTTCCTTTCAACATTTTGGAAATCCCGCTGAAACTTTGGACATTCTCGCAAAGGGTTCCCAATCCCCGACAAGATTGGTTCCCTTTCACGTCCAGATCTCTCAAACTCCAGGAGAGATTCTCAAAACCAAGGTTGACATGTTTCGAGTTCCTCTCAACATTTTGGAAATCCCGCTGAAACTTTGGACATTCTCGCGAAGGGTTCCCAATCCCCGACAAGACTGGTACCCTTTCACGTCCAAATCTCTCAAACTCCGGGAGAGATTCTCAAAACCAAGGTTGACATGTTTCGAGTTCCTTTCAACATTTTGGAAATCCCGCTGAAACTTTGGACATTCTCGCGAAGGGTTCCCAATCCCCGACAAGACTGGTACCCTTTCACGTCCAAATCTCTCAAACTCCGGGAGAGATTCTCAAAACCAAGGTTGACATGTTTCGAGTTCCTTTCAACATTTTGGAAATCCCGCTGAAACTTTGGACATTCTCGCGAAGGGTTCCCAATCCCCGACAAGACTGGTACCCTTTCACGTCCAAATCTCTCAAACTCCGGGAGAGATTCTCAAAACCAAGGTTGACATGTTTCGAGTTCCTTTCAACATTTTGGAAATCCCGCTGAAACTTTGGACATTCTCGCAAAGGGTTCCCAATCCCCGACAAGACTGGTACCCTTTCACCTCCAAATCTCTCAAACTCCGGGAGAGATTCTCAAAACCAAGGTTGACATGTTTCGAGTTCCTTTCAACATTTTGGAAATCCCTCTGAAACTTTGGACATTCTCGCAAAGGGTTCCCAATCCCCGACAAGATTGGTACCCTTTCACGTCCAAATCTCTCAAACTCCGGGAGAGATTCTGAAAACCAAGATTGACATGTTTCGAGTTCCTTTCAACATTTTGGAAATCCCGCTGAAACTTTGGACATTCTGCGAAGGGTTCCCAATCCCCGACAAGACTGGTACCCTTTCACGTCCAAATCTCTCAAACTCCGGGAGAGATTCTCAAAACCAAGGTTGACATGTTTCGAGTTTCTTTTCAACATTTTGGAAATCCCGCTGAAACTTTGGACACTCTCGCGAAGGGTTCCCAATCCCGGACAAGACTGGTACCCTTTCACGTCCAAATCTCTCAAACTCCGGGAGAGATTCTCAAAACCAAGGCTGACATGTTTCGAGTTCCTTTCAACATTTTGGAAATCCCGCTGAAACTTTGGACATTCTCGCGAAGGGTTCCCAATCACCGACAAGATTGGTACCCTTTCACGTCCAAATCTCTCAAACTCCGGGAGAGATTCTCAAAACCAAGGTTGACATGTTTCGAGTTCCTTTCAACATTTTGGAAATCCCGCTGAAACTTTGGACATTCTCACGAAGGGTTCCCAATCCCCGACAAGACTGGTACCCTTTCACGTCCAAATCTCTCAAACTCCGGGAGAGAGTCTCAAAACCAAGGTTGACATGTTTCGAGTTCCTTTCAACATTTTGGAAATCCCGCTGAAACTTTGGACATTCTCGCGAAGGGTTCCCAATCCCCGACAAGACTGGTACCCTTTCACGTCCAAATCTCTCAAACTCCGGGAGAGATTCTCAAAACCAAGGTTGACATGTTTCGAGTTCCTTTCAACATTTTGGAAATCCCGCTGAAACTTTGGACATTCTCGCGAAGGGTTTCCAATCCCCGACAAGACTGGTACCCTTTCACGTCCAAATCTCGCAAACTCCGGGAGAGATTCTCAAAACCAAGGTTGACATGTTTCGAGTTCCTTTCAACATTTTGGAAATCCCGCTGAAACTTTGGACATTCTCGCGAAAGGTTCCCAATCCCCGACAAGACTGGTACCCTTTCACGTCCAAATCTCTCAAACTCCGGGAGAGATTCTCAAAACCAAGGTTGACATGTTTCGAGTTCCTTTCAACATTTTGGAAATCCCGCTGAAACTTTGGACATTCTCGCGAAGGGTTCCCAATCCCCGACAAGACTGGTACCCTTTCACGTCCAAATTTCTCAAACTCCGGGAGAGATTCTCAAAACCAAGGTTGACATGTTTCGAGTTCCTTTCAACATTTTGGAAATCCCGCTGAAAGTTTGGACATTCTCGCGAAGGGTTTCCAATCCCCAACAAGACTGATACCCTTTCACGTCCAAATCTCGCAAACTCCGGGAGAGATTCTCAAAACCAAGGTTGACATGTTTCGAGTTCCTTTCAACATTTTGGAAATCCCGCTGAAACTTTGGACATTCTCGCGAAGGGTTCCCAATCCCCGACAAGACTGGTACCCTTTCACGTCCAAATCTCTCAAACTCCGGGAGAGATTCTCAAAACCAAGGCTGACATGTTTCGAGTTCCTTTCAACATTTTGGAAATCCCGCTGAAACTTTGGACATTCTCGCGAAGGGTTCCCAATCCCCGGCAAGACTGGTACCGTTTCACGTCCAAATCTCTCAAACTGCGGGAGAGATTCTCAAAACCAAGGTTGACATGTTTCGAGTTTCTTTTCAACATTTTGGAAATCCCACTGAAACTTTGGACATTCTCGCGAAGGGTTCCCAATCCCCGACAAAACTGGTTCCCTTTCACGTCCAGATCTCTCAAACTCCGGGAGAGATTCTCAAAACCAAGGTTGACATGTTTCGAGTTCCTTTCAACATTTTGGAAATCCCGCTGAAACTTTGGACATTCTCGCGAAGGGTTCCCAATCCCCGACAAGACTGGTACCCTTTCACGTCCAAATCTCTCAAACTCCGGGAGAGATTCTCAAAACCAAGGTTGACATGTTTCGAGTTCCTTTCAACATTTTGGAAATCCCGCTGAAACTTTGGACATTCTCGCGAAGGGTTCCCAATCCCCGACAAGATTGGTACCCTTTCACGTCCAAATCTCTCAAACTCCGGGAGAGATTCTCAAAACCAAGGCTGACATGTTTTGAGTTCCTTTCAACATTTTGGAAATCCCGCTGAAACTTTAGACATTCTCACGAAGGGTTCCCAATCCCCGACAAGACTGGTACCCTTTCACGTCCAGATCTCTCAAACTCCGGGAGAGATTCTCAAAACCAAGGTTGACATGTTTCGAGTTCCTTTCAACATTTTGGAAATCCCGCTGAAACTTTGGACATTCTCGCGAAGGGTTCCCAATCCCCGACAAGACTGGTACCCTTTCACGTCCAAATCTCTCAAACTCCGGGAGAGAGTCTCAAAATCAAGGTTGACATGTTTCGAGTTCCTTTCAACATTTTGGAAATCCCGCTGAAACTTTGGACATTCTCGCGAAGGGTTCCCAATCCCCGACAAGATTGGTACCCTTTCACGTCCAAATCTCTCAAACTCCGGGAGAGATTCTGAAAACCAAGGTTGACATGTTTCGAGTTCCTTTCAACATTTTGGAAATCCCGCTGAAACTTTGGACATTCTCGCGAAGGGTTCCCAATCCCCGACAAGACTGGTACCCTTTCATGTCCAAATCTCTCAAACTCCAGGAGAGATTCTCAAAACCAAGGTTGACATGTTTCGAGTTCCTTTCAACATTTTGGAAATCCCGCTGAAACTTTGGACATTCTCGCAAAGGGTTCCCAATCCCCGACAAGATTGGTTCCCTTTCACGTCCAGATCTCTCAAACTCCGGGAGAGATTCTCAAAACCAAGGTTGACATGTTTCGAGTTCCTCTCAACATTTTGGAAATCCCACTGAAACTTTGGACATTCTCGCGAAGGGTTCCCAATCCCCGACAAGACTGGTACCCTTTCACGTCCAAATCTCTCAAACTCCGGGAGAGATTCTCAAAACCAAGGTTGACATGTTTCGAGTTCCTTTCAACATTTTGGAAATCCCGCTGAAACTTTGGACATTCTCGCGAAGGGTTCCCAATCCCCGACAAGACTGGTACCCTTTCACGTCCAAATCTCTCAAACTCCGGGAGAGATTCTCAAAACCAAGGTTGACATGTTTCGAGTTCCTTTCAACATTTTGGAAATCCCGCTGAAACTTTGGACATTCTCGCGAAGGGTTCCCAATCCCCGACAAGACTGGTACCCTTTCACGTCCAAATCTCGCAAACTCCGGGAGAGATTCTCAAAACCAAGGTTGACATGTTTCGAGTTCCTTTCAACATTTTGGAAATCCCGCTGAAACTTTGGACATTCTCGCGAAGGGTTCCCAATCCCCGACAAGACTGGTACCCTTTCACGTCCAAATCTCTCAAACTCCGGGAGAGATTCTCAAAACCAAGGTTGACATGTTTCGAGTTCCTTTCAACATTTTGGAAATCCCTCTGAAACTTTGGACATTCTCGCAAAGGGTTCCCAATCCCCGACAAGATTGGTACCCTTTCACGTCCAAATCTCTCAAACTCCGGGAGAGATTCTGAAAACCAAGGTTGACATGTTTCGAGTTCCTTTCAACATTTTGGAAATCCCGCTGAAACTTTGGACATTCTCGCGAAGGGTTCCCAATCCCCGACAAGACTGGTACCCTTTCACGTCCAAATCTCTCAAACTCCGGGAGAGATTCTCAAAACCAAGGTTGACATGTTTCGAGTTCCTTTCAACATTTTGGAAATCCCGCTGAAACTTTGGACATTCTCGCGAAGGGTTCCCAATCCCCGACAAGACTGGTACCCTTTCACGTCCAAATCTCTCAAACTCCGGGAGAGATTCTCAAAACCACGGTTGACATGTTTCGAGTTCCTTTCAACATTTTGGAAATCCCGCTGAAACTTTGGACATTCTCGCGAAGGGTTCCCAATCCCCGACAAGACTGGTACCCTTTCACGTCCAAATCTCTCAAACTCCGGGAGAGATTCTCAAAACCAAGGTTGACATGTTTCGAGTTCCTTTCAACATTTTGGAAATCCCGCTGAAACTTTGGACATTCTCGCGAAGGGTTCCCAATCCCCGACAAGACTGGTACCCTTTCACGTCCAAATCTCTCAAAGTCCGGGAGAGATTCTCAAAACCAAGGTTGACATGTTTCGAGTTCCTTTCAACATTTTGGAAATCCCACTGAAACTTTGGACATTCTTGCGAAGGGTTCCCAATCCCCGACAAGACTGGTACCCTTTCACGTCCAAATCTCTCAAACTCCGGGAGAGATTCTCAAAACCAAGGTTGACATGTTTCGAGTTCCTTTCAACATTTTGGAAATCCCGCTGAAACTTTGGACATTCTCGCGAAGGGTTCCCAATCCCCTACAAGATTGGTACCCTTTCACGTCCAAATCTCTCAAACTCCGGGAGAGATTCTCAAAACCAAGGTTGACATGTTTCGAGTTCCTTTCAACATTTTGGAAATCCCGCTGAAACTTTGGACATTCTCGCGAAGGGTTCCCAATCCCCGACAAGACTGGTACCCTTTCACGTCCAAATCTCTCAAACTCCGGGAGAGATTCTCAAAACCAAGGTTGACATGTTTCGAGTTCCTTTCAACATTTTGGAAATCCCGCTGAAACTTTGGACATTCTCGCGAAGGGTTCCCAATCCCCGACAAGACTGGTACCCTTTCACGTCCAAATCTCTCAAACTCCGGGAGAGATTCTCAAAACCAAGGTTGACATGTTTCGAGTTCCTTTCAACATTTTGGAAATCCCGCTGAAACTTTGGACATTCTCGCGAAGGGTTCCCAATCCCCGACAAGACTGGTACCCTTTCACGTCCAAATCTCTCAAACTCCGGGAGAGATTCTCAAAACCAAGGTTGACATGTTTCGAGTTCCTTTCAACATTTTGGAAATCCCGCTGAAACTTTGGACATTCTCGCGAAGGGTTCCCAATCCCCGACAACATTGGTTCCCTTTCACGTCCAGATCTCTCAAATTCCGGGAGAGATTCTCAAAACCAAGGTTGACATGTTTCGAGTTCCTTTCAACATTTTGGAAATCCCGCTGAAACTTTGGACATTCTCGCGAAGGGTTCCCAATCCCCGACAAGACTGGTACCCTTTCACGTCCAAATCTCTCAAACTCCGGGAGAGATTCTCAAAACCAAGGTTGACATGTTTCGAGTTCCTTTCAACATTTTGGAAATCCCGCTGAAACTTTGGACATTCTCGCGAAGGGTTCCCAATCCCCGACAAGATTGGTTCCCTTTCACGTCCAGATCTCTCAAACTCCGGGAGAGATTCTCAAAACCAAGGTTGACATGTTTCGAGTTCCTTTCAACATTTTGGAAATCCCGCTGAAACTTTGGACATTCTCGCGAAGGGTTCCCAATCCCCGACAAGACTGGTACCCTTTCACGTCCAAATCTCTCAAACTCCGGGAGAGATTCTCAAAACCAAGGTTGACATGTTTCGAGTTCCTTTCAACATTTTGGAAATCCCGCTGAAACTTTGGACATTCTCGCGAAGGGTTCCCAATCCCCGACAAGACTGGTACCCTTTCACGTCCAAATCTCTCAAACTCCGGGAGAGATTCTCAAAACCAAGGTTGACATGTTTCGAGTTCCTTTCAACATTTTGGAAATCCCGCTGAAACTTTGGACATTCTCGCGAAGGGTTCCCAATCCCCGACAAGACTGGTACCCTTTCACGTCCAAATCTCTCAAACTCCGGGAGAGATTCTCAAAACCAAGGTTGACATGTTTCGAGTTCCTTTCAACATTTTGGAAATCCCGCTGAAACTTTGGACATTCTCGCGAAGGGTTCCCAATCCCCGACAAGACTGGTACCCTTTCACGTCCAAATCTCTCAAACTCCGGGAGAGATTCTCAAAACCAAGGTTGACATGTTTCGAGTTCCTTTCAACATTTTGGAAATCCCACTGAAACTTTGGACATTCTTGCGAAGGGTTCCCAATCCCCGACAAGACTGGTACCCTTTCACGTCCAAATCTCTCAAACTCCGGGAGAGATTCTCAAAACCAAGGTTGACATGTTTCGAGTTCCTTTCAACATTTTGGAAATCCCGCTGAAACTTTGGACATTCTCGCGAAGGGTTCCCAATCCCCGACAAGACTGGTACCCTTTCACGTCCAAATCTCTCAAACTCCGGGAGAGATTCTCAAAACCAAGGTTGACATGTTTCGAGTTCCTTTCAACATTTTGGAAATCCCGATGAAACTTTGGACATTCTCGCGAAGGGTTCCCAATCCCCGACAAGACTGGTACCCTTTCACGTCCAAATCTCTCAAAGTCCGGGAGAGATTCTCAAAACCAAGGTTGACATGTTTCGAGTTCCTTTCAACATTTTGGAAATCCCGCTGAAACTTTGGACATTCTCGCGAAGGGTTTCCAATCCCCGACAAGACTGGTACCCTTTCACGTCCAAATCTCTCAAACTCCGGGAGAGATTCTCAAAACCAAGGTTGACATGTTTCGAGTTCCTTTCAACATTTTGGAAATCCCGCTGAAACTTTGGACATTCTCGCGAAGGGTTCCCAATCCCCGACAAGACTGGTACCCTTTCACGTCCAAATCTCTCAAACTCCGGGAGAGATTCTCAAAACCAAGGTTGACATGTTTCGAGTTCCTTTCAACATTTTGGAAATCCCGCTGAAACTTTGGACATTCTCGCGAAGGGTTCCCAATCCCCGACAAGACTGGTACCCTTTCACGTCCAAATCTCTCAAACTCCGGGAGAGATTCTCAAAACCAAGGTTGACATGTTTCGAGTTCCTTTCAACATTTTGGAAATCCCGCTGAAACTTTGGACATTCTCGCGAAGGGTTCCCAATCCCCGACAAGACTGGTACCCTTTCACGTCCAAATCTCTCAAACTCCGGGAGAGATTCTCAAAACCAAGGTTGACATGTTTCGAGTTCCTTTCAACATTTTGGAAATCCCGCTGAAACTTTGGACATTCTCGCGAAGGGTTTCCAATCCCCGACAAGACTGGTACCCTTTCACGTCCAAATCTCTCAAACTCCGGGAGAGATTCTCAAAACCAAGGTTGACATGTTTCGAGTTCCTTTCAACATTTTGGAAATCCCGCTGAAACTTTGGACATTCTCGCGAAGGGTTCCCAATCCCCGACAAGACTGGTACCCTTTCACGTCCAAATCTCTCAAACTCCGGGAGAGATTCTCAAAACCAAGGTTGACATGTTTCGAGTTCCTTTCAACATTTTGGAAATCCCGCTGAAACTTTGGACATTCTCGCGAAGGGTTCCCAATCCCCGACAAGACTGGTACCCTTTCACGTCCAAATCTCTCAAACTCCGGGAGAGATTCTCAAAACCAAGGTTGACATGTTTCGAGTTCCTTTCAACATTTTGGAAATCCCACTGAAACTTTGGACATTCTTGCGAAGGGTTCCCAATCCCCGACAAGACTGGTACCCTTTCACGTCCAAATCTCTCAAACTCCGGGAGAGATTCTCAAAACCAAGGTTGACATGTTTCGAGTTCCTTTCAACATTTTGGAAATCCCGCTGAAACTTTGGACATTCTCGCGAAGGGTTCCCAATCCCCGACAAGACTGGTACCCTTTCACGTCCAAATCTCTCAAACTCCGGGAGAGATTCTCAAAACCAAGGTTGACACGTTTCGAGTTCCTTTCAACATTTTGGAAATCCCGCTGAAACTTTGGACATTCTCGCAAAGGGTTCCCAATCCCCGACAAGACTGGTACCCTTTCACGTCCAAATCTCTCAAACTCCGGGAGAGATTCTCAAAACCAAGGTTGACATGTTTCGAGTTCCTTTCAACATTTTGGAAATCCCGCTGAAACTTTGGACATTCTCGCGAAGGGTTCCCAATCCCCGACACGACTGGTACCCTTTCACGTCCAAATCTCTCAAACTCCGGGAGAGATTCTCAAAACCAAGGTTGACATGTTTCGAGTTCCTTTCAACATTTTGGAAATCCCGCTGAAACTTTGGACATTCTCGCGAAGGGTTCCCAATCCCCGACAAGATTGGTTCCCTTTCACGTCCAGATCTCTCAAACTCCGGGAGAGATTCTCAAAACCAAGGTTGACATGTTTCGAGTTCCTTTCAACATTTTGGAAATCCCGCTGAAACTTTGGACATTCTCGCGAAGGGTTCCCAATCCCCGACAAGATTGGTTCCCTTTCACGTCCAGATCTCTCAAACTCCGGGAGAGATTCTCAAAACCAAGGTTGACATGTTTCGAGTTCCTTTCAACATTTTGGAAATCCCGCTGAAACTTTGGACATTCTCGCGAAGGGTTCCCAATCCCCGACAAGACTGGTACCCTTTCACGTCCAAATCTCTCAAACTCCGGGAGAGATTCTCAAAACCAAGGTTGACATGTTTCGAGTTCCTTTCAACATTTTGGAAATCCCACTGAAACTTTGGACATTCTTGCGAAGGGTTCCCAATCCCCGACAAGACTGGTACCCTTTCACGTCCAAATCTCTCAAACTCCGGGAGAGATTCTCAAAACCAAGGTTGACATGTTTCGAGTTCCTTTCAACATTTTGGAAATCCCGCTGAAACTTTGGACATTCTCGCGAAGGGTTCCCAATCCCCGACAAGACTGGTACCCTTTCACGTCCAAATCTCTCAAACTCCGGGAGAGATTCTCAAAACCAAGGTTGACACGTTTCGAGTTCCTTTCAACATTTTGGAAATCCCGCTGAAACTTTGGACATTCTCGCAAAGGGTTCCCAATCCCCGACAAGACTGGTACCCTTTCACGTCCAAATCTCTCAAACTCCGGGAGAGATTCTCAAAACCAAGGTTGACATGTTTCGAGTTCCTTTCAACATTTTGGAAATCCCGCTGAAACTTTGGACATTCTCGCGAAGGGTTCCCAATCCCCGACACGACTGGTACCCTTTCACGTCCAAATCTCTCAAACTCCGGGAGAGATTCTCAAAACCAAGGTTGACATGTTTCGAGTTCCTTTCAACATTTTGGAAATCCCGCTGAAACTTTGGACATTCTCGCGAAGGGTTCCCAATCCCCGACAAGATTGGTTCCCTTTCACGTCCAGATCTCTCAAACTCCGGGAGAGATTCTCAAAACCAAGGTTGACATGTTTCGAGTTCCTTTCAACATTTTGGAAATCCCGCTGAAACTTTGGACATTCTCGCGAAGGGTTCCCAATCCCCGACAAGATTGGTTCCCTTTCACGTCCAGATCTCTCAAACTCCGGGAGAGATTCTCAAAACCAAGGTTGACATGTTTCGAGTTCCTTTCAACATTTTGGAAATCCCGCTGAAACTTTGGACATTCTCGCAAAGGGTTCCCAATCCCCGACAAGACTGGTACCCTTTCACGTCCAAATCTCTCAAAGTCCGGGAGAGATTCTCAAAACCAAGGTTGACATGTTTCGAGTTCCTTTCAACATTTTGGAAATCCCGCTGAAACTTTGGACATTCTGGCGAAGGGTTCCCAATCCCCGACAAGACTGGTACCCTTTCACGTCCAAATCTCTCAAACTCCGGGAGAGATTCTCAAAACCAAGGTTGACATGTTTCGAGTTCCTTTCAACATTTTGGAAATCCCGCTGAAACTTTGGACATTCTCGCGAAGGGTTCCCAATCCCCGACAAGACTGGTACCCTTTCACGTCCAAATCTCTCAAACTCCGGGAGAGATTCTCAAAACCAAGGTTGACATGTTTCGAGTTCCTTTCAACATTTTGGAAATCCCGCTGAAACTTTGGACATTCTTGCGAAGGGTTCCCAATCCCCGACAAGACTGGTACCCTTTCACGTCCAAATCTCTCAAACTCCGGGAGAGATTCTCAAAACCAAGGTTGACATGTTTCGAGTTCCTTTCAACATTTTGGAAATCCCGCTGAAATTTTGGACATTCTCGCGAAGGGTTCCCAATCCCCGACAAGATTGGTACCCTTTCACGTCCAAATCTCTCAAACTCCGGGAGAGATTCTCAAAACCAAGGTTGACATGTTTCGAGTTCCTTTCAACATTTTGGAAATCCCGCTGAAACTTTGGACATTCTCGCGAAGGGTTCCCAATCCCCGACAAGACTGGTACCCTTTCACGTCCAAATCTCTCAAACTCCGGGAGAGATTCTCAAAACCAAGGTTGACATGTTTCGAGTTCCTTTCAACATTTTGGAAATCCCGCTGAAACTTTGGACATTCTCGCGAAGGGTTCCCAATCCCCGACAAGATTGGTTCCCTTTCACGTCCAGATCTCTCAAACTCCGGGAGAGATTCTCAAAACCAAGGTTGACATGTTTCGAGTTCCTTTCAACATTTTGGAAATCCCGCTGAAACTTTGGACATTCTCGCGAAGGGTTCCCAATCCCCGACAAGACTGGTACCCTTTCACGTCCAAATCTCTCAAACTCCGGGAGAGATTCTCAAAACCAAGGTTGACATGTTTCGAGTTCCTTTCAACATTTTGGAAATCCCGCTGAAACTTTGGACATTCTCGCGAAGGGTTCCCAATCCCCGACAAGACTGGTACCCTTTCACGTCCAAATCTCTCAAACTCCGGGAGAGATTCTCAAAACCAAGGTTGACATGTTTCGAGTTCCTTTCAACATTTTGGAAATCCCGCTGAAACTTTGGACATTCTCGCAAAGGGTTCCCAATCCCCGACAAGACTGGTACCCTTTCACGTCCAAATCTCTCAAACTCCGGGAGAGATTCTCAAAACCAAGGTTGACATGTTTCGAGTTCCTTTCAACATTTTGGAAATCCCGCTGAAACTTTGGACATTCTCGCAAAGGGTTCCCAATCCCCGACAAGACTGGTACCCTTTCACGTCCAAATCTCTCAAAGTCCGGGAGAGATTCTCAAAACCAAGCTTGACATGTTTCGAGTTCCTTTCAACATTTTGGAAATCCCGCTGAAACTTTGGACATTCTCGCAAAGGGTTCCCAATCCCCGACAAGATTGGTTCACTTTCACGTCCAGATCTCTCAAACTCCGGGAGAGATTCTCAAAACCAAGGTTGACATGTTTCGAGTTCCTTTCAACATTTTGGAAATCCCGCTGAAACTTTGGACATTCTCGCAAAGGGTTCCCAATCCCCGACAAGACTGGTACCCTTTCACGTCCAAATCTCTCAAACTCTGGGAGAGATTCTCAAAACCAAGGTTGACATGTTTCGAGTTCCTTTCAACATTTTGGAAATCCCGCTGAAACTTTGGACATTCTCGCGAAGGGTTCCCAATCCCCGACAAGACTGGTACCCTTTCACGTCCAAATCTCTCAAACTCCGGGAGAGATTCTCAAAACCAAGGTTGACATGTTTCGAGTTCCTTTCAACATTTTGGAAATCCCGCTGAAACTTTGGACATTCTCGCAAAGGGTTCCCAATCCCCGACAAGACTGGTACCCTTTCACGTCCAAATCTCTCAAACTCCGGGAGAGATTCTCAAAACCAAGGTTGACATGTTTCGAGTTCCTTTCAACATTTTGGAAATCCCGCTGAAACTTTGGACATTCTCGCGAAGGGTTCCCAATCCCCGACAAGACTGGTACCCTTTCACGTCCAAATCTCTCAAACTCTGGGAGAGATTCTCAAAACCAAGGTTGACATGTTTCGAGTTCCTTTCAACATTTTGGAAATCCCGCTGAAACTTTGGACATTCTCGCGAAGGGTTCCCAATCCCCGACAAGATTGGTACCCTTTCACGTCCAAATCTCTCAAACTCCGGGATAGATTCTCAAAACCAAGGTTGACATGTTTCGAGTTCCTTTCAACATTTTGGAAATCCCGCTGAAACTTTGGACATTCTCGCGAAGGGTTCCCAATCCCCGACAAGACTGGTACCCTTTCACGTCCAAATCTCTCAAAGTCCGGGAGAGATTCTCAAAACCAAGGTTGACATGTTTCGAGTTCCTTTCAACATTTTGGAAATCCCGCTGAAACTTTGGACATTCTCGCGAAGGGTTCCCAATCCCCGACAAGATTGGTTCCCTTTCACGTCCAGATCTCTCAAACTCCGGGAGAGATTCTCAAAACCAAGGTTGACATGTTTCGAGTTCCTTTCAACATTTTGGAAATCCCACTGAAACTTTGGACATTCTCGCGAAGGGTTCCCAATCCCCGACAAGACTGGTACCCTTTCACGTCCAAATCTCTCAAACTCCGGGAGAGATTCTCAAAACCAAGGTTGACATGTTTCGAGTTCCTTTCAACATTTTGGAAATCCCGCTGAAACTTTGGACATTCTCGCAAAGGGTTCCCAATCCCCGACAAGACTGGTACCCTTTCACGTCCAAATCTCTCAAACTCCGGGAGAGATTCTCAAAACCAAGGTTGACATGTTTCGAGTTCCTTTCAACATTTTGGAAATCCCGCTGAAACTTTGGACATTCTCGCGAAGGGTTCCCAATCCCCGACAAGACTGGTACCCTTTCACGTCCAAATCTCTCAAACTCCGGGAGAGATTCTCAAAACCAAGGTTGACATGTTTCGAGTTCCTTTCAACATTTTGGAAATCCCGCTGAAACTTTGGACATTCTCGCGAAGGGTTCCCAGTCCCCGACAAGACTGGTACCCTTTCACGTCCAAATCTCTCAAACTCCGGGAGAGATTCTCAAAACCAAGGTTGACATGTTTCGAGTTCCTTTCAACATTTTGGAAATCCCGCTGAAACTTTGGACATTCTCGCGAAGGGTTCCCAATCCCCGACAAGACTGGTACCCTTTCACGTCCAAATCTCTCAAACTCCGGGAGAGATTCTCAAAACCAAGGTTGACATGTTTCGAGTTCCTTTCAACATTTTGGAAATCCCGCTGAAACTTTGGACATTCTCGCGAAGGGTTCCCAATCCCCGACAAGACTGGTACCCTTTCACGTCCAAATCTCTCAAACTCCGGGAGAGATTCTCAAAACCAAGGTTGACATGTTTCGAGTTCCTTTCAACATTTTGGAAATCCCGCTGAAACTTTGGACATTCTTGCGAAGGGTTCCCAATCCCCGACAAGACTGGTACCCTTTCACGTCCAAATCTCTCAAACTCCGGGAGAGATTCTCAAAACCAAGGTTGACATGTTTCGAGTTCCTTTCAACATTTTGGAAATCCCGCTGAAATTTTGGACATTCTCGCGAAGGGTTCCCAATCCCCGACAAGATTGGTACCCTTTCACGTCCAAATCTCTCAAACTCCGGGAGAGATTCTCAAAACCAAGGTTGACATGTTTCGAGTTCCTTTCAACATTTTGGAAATCCCGCTGAAACTTTGGACATTCTCGCGAAGGGTTCCCAATCCCCGACAAGACTGGTACCCTTTCACGTCCAAATCTCTCAAAGTCCGGGAGAGATTCTCAAAACCAAGGTTGACATGTTTCGAGTTCCTTTCAACATTTTGGAAATCCCGCTGAAACTTTGGACATTCTCGCGAAGGGTTCCCAATCCCCGACAAGATTGGTTCCCTTTCACGTCCAGATCTCTCAAACTCCGGGAGAGATTCTCAAAACCAAGGTTGACATGTTTCGAGTTCCTTTCAACATTTTGGAAATCCCGCTGAAACTTTGGACATTCTCGCGAAGGGTTCCCAATCCCCGACAAGACTGGTACCCTTTCACGTCCAAATCTCTCAAACTCCGGGAGAGATTCTCAAAACCAAGGTTGACATGTTTCGAGTTCCTTTCAACATTTTGGAAATCCCGCTGAAACTTTGGACATTCTCGCGAAGGGTTCCCAATCCCCGACAAGACTGGTACCCTTTCACGTCCAAATCTCTCAAACTCCGGGAGAGATTCTCAAAACCAAGGTTGACATGTTTCGAGTTCCTTTCAACATTTTGGAAATCCCGCTGAAACTTTGGACATTCTCGCGAAGGGTTCCCAATCCCCGACAAGACTGGTACCCTTTCACGTCCAAATCTCTCAAACTCCGGGAGAGATTCTCAAAACCAAGGTTGACATGTTTCGAGTTCCTTTCAACATTTTGGAAATCCCGCTGAAACTTTGGACATTCTCGCAAAGGGTTCCCAATCCCCGACAAGACTGGTACCCTTTCACGTCCAAATCTCTCAAACTCCGGGAGAGATTCTCAAAACCAAGCTTGACATGTTTCGAGTTCCTTTCAACATTTTGGAAATCCCGCTGAAACTTTGGACATTCTCGCAAAGGGTTCCCAATCCCCGACAAGATTGGTTCCCTTTCACGTCCAGATCTCTCAAACTCCGGGAGAGATTCTCAAAACCAAGGTTGACATGTTTCGAGTTCCTTTCAACATTTTGGAAATCCCGCTGAAACTTTGGACATTCTCGCGAAGGGTTCCCAATCCCCGACAAGACTGGTACCCTTTCACGTCCAAATCTCTCAAACTCTGGGAGAGATTCTCAAAACCAAGGTTGACATGTTTCGAGTTCCTTTCAACATTTTGGAAATCCCGCTGAAACTTTGGACATTCTCGCGAAGGGTTCCCAATCCCCGACAAGACTGGTACCCTTTCACGTCCAAATCTCTCAAACTCCGGGAGAGATTCTCAAAACCAAGGTTGACATGTTTCGAGTTCCTTTCAACATTTTGGAAATCCCGCTGAAACTTTGGACATTCTCGCAAAGGGTTCCCAATCCCCGACAAGACTGGTACCCTTTCACGTCCAAATCTCTCAAACTCCGGGAGAGATTCTCAAAACCAAGGTTGACATGTTTCGAGTTCCTTTCAACATTTTGGAAATCCCGCTGAAACTTTGGACATTCTCGCGAAGGGTTCCCAATCCCCGACAAGACTGGTACCCTTTCACGTCCAAATCTCTCAAAGTCCGGGAGAGATTCTCAAAACCAAGGTTGACATGTTTCGAGTTCCTTTCAACATTTTGGAAATCCCGCTGAAACTTTGGACATTCTCGCGAAGGGTTCCCAATCCCCGACAAGATTGGTTCCCTTTCACGTCCAGATCTCTCAAACTCCGGGAGAGATTCTCAAAACCAAGGTTGACATGTTTCGAGTTCCTTTCAACATTTTGGAAATCCCGCTGAAACTTTGGACATTCTGGCGAAGGGTTCCCAATCCCCGACAAGACTGGTACCCTTTCACGTCCAAATCTCTCAAACTCCGGGAGAGATTCTCAAAACCAAGGTTGACATGTTTCGAGTTCCTTTCAACATTTTGGAAATCCCGCTGAAACTTTGGACATTCTCGCGAAGGGTTCCCAATCCCCGACAAGACTGGTACCCTTTCACGTCCAAATCTCTCAAACTCCGGGAGAGATTCTCAAAACCAAGGTTGACATGTTTCGAGTTCCTTTCAACATTTTGGAAATCCCGCTGAAACTTTGGACATTCTCGCGAAGGGTTCCCAGTCCCCGACAAGACTGGTACCCTTTCACGTCCAAATCTCTCAAACTCCGGGAGAGATTCTCAAAACCAAGGTTGACATGTTTCGAGTTCCTTTCAACATTTTGGAAATCCCGCTGAAACTTTGGACATTCTGGCGAAGGGTTCCCAATCCCCGACAAGACTGGTACCCTTTCACGTCCAAATCTCTCAAACTCCGGGAGAGATTCTCAAAACCAAGGTTGACATGTTTCGAGTTCCTTTCAACATTTTGGAAATCCCGCTGAAACTTTGGACATTCTCGCGAAGGGTTCCCAATCCCCGACAAGACTGGTACCCTTTCACGTCCAAATCTCTCAAACTCCGGGAGAGATTCTCAAAACCAAGGTTGACATGTTTCGAGTTCCTTTCAACATTTTGGAAATCCCGCTGAAACTTTGGACATTCTTGCGAAGGGTTCCCAATCCCCGACAAGACTGGTACCCTTTCACGTCCAAATCTCTCAAACTCCGGGAGAGATTCTCAAAACCAAGGTTGACATGTTTCGAGTTCCTTTCAACATTTTGGAAATCCCGCTGAAATTTTGGACATTCTCGCGAAGGGTTCCCAATCCCCGACAAGATTGGTACCCTTTCACGTCCAAATCTCTCAAACTCCGGGAGAGATTCTCAAAACCAAGGTTGACATGTTTCGAGTTCCTTTCAACATTTTGGAAATCCCGCTGAAACTTTGGACATTCTCGCGAAGGGTTCCCAATCCCCGACAAGACTGGTACCCTTTCACGTCCAAATCTCTCAAAGTCCGGGAGAGATTCTCAAAACCAAGGTTGACATGTTTCGAGTTCCTTTCAACATTTTGGAAATCCCGCTGAAACTTTGGACATTCTCGCGAAGGGTTCCCAATCCCCGACAAGATTGGTTCCCTTTCACGTCCAGATCTCTCAAACTCCGGGAGAGATTCTCAAAACCAAGGTTGACATGTTTCGAGTTCCTTTCAACATTTTGGAAATCCCGCTGAAACTTTGGACATTCTCGCGAAGGGTTCCCAATCCCCGACAAGACTGGTACCCTTTCACGTCCAAATCTCTCAAACTCCGGGAGAGATTCTCAAAACCAAGGTTGACATGTTTCGAGTTCCTTTCAACATTTTGGAAATCCCGCTGAAACTTTGGACATTCTCGCGAAGGGTTCCCAATCCCCGACAAGACTGGTACCCTTTCACGTCCAAATCTCTCAAACTCCGGGAGAGATTCTCAAAACCAAGGTTGACATGTTTCGAGTTCCTTTCAACATTTTGGAAATCCCGCTGAAACTTTGGACATTCTCGCGAAGGGTTCCCAATCCCCGACAAGACTGGTACCCTTTCACGTCCAAATCTCTCAAACTCCGGGAGAGATTCTCAAAACCAAGGTTGACATGTTTCGAGTTCCTTTCAACATTTTGGAAATCCCGCTGAAACTTTGGACATTCTCGCAAAGGGTTCCCAATCCCCGACAAGACTGGTACCCTTTCACGTCCAAATCTCTCAAACTCCGGGAGAGATTCTCAAAACCAAGCTTGACATGTTTCGAGTTCCTTTCAACATTTTGGAAATCCCGCTGAAACTTTGGACATTCTCGCAAAGGGTTCCCAATCCCCGACAAGATTGGTTCCCTTTCACGTCCAGATCTCTCAAACTCCGGGAGAGATTCTCAAAACCAAGGTTGACATGTTTCGAGTTCCTTTCAACATTTTGGAAATCCCGCTGAAACTTTGGACATTCTCGCGAAGGGTTCCCAATCCCCGACAAGACTGGTACCCTTTCACGTCCAAATCTCTCAAACTCCGGGAGAGATTCTCAAAACCAAGGTTGACATGTTTCGAGTTCCTTTCAACATTTTGGAAATCCCGCTGAAACTTTGGACATTCTCGCGAAGGGTTCCCAATCCCCGACAAGACTGGTACCATTTCACGTCCAAATCTCTCAAACTCCGGGAGAGATTCTCAAAACCAAGGTTGACATGTTTCGAGTTCCTTTCAACATTTTGGAAATCCCGCTGAAACTTTGGACATTCTCGCAAAGGGTTCCCAATCCCCGACAAGACTGGTACCCTTTCACGTCCAAATCTCTCAAACTCCGGGAGAGATTCTCAAAACCAAGGTTGACATGTTTCGAGTTCCTTTCAACATTTTGGAAATCCCGCTGAAACTTTGGACATTCTCGCGAAGGGTTCCCAATCCCCGACAAGACTGGTACCCTTTCACGTCCAAATCTCTCAAACTCTGGGAGAGATTCTCAAAACCAAGGTTGACATGTTTCGAGTTCCTTTCAACATTTTGGAAATCCCGCTGAAACTTTGGACATTCTCGCGAAGGGTTCCCAATCCCCGACAAGATTGGTACCCTTTCACGTCCAAATCTCTCAAACTCCGGGATAGATTCTCAAAACCAAGGTTGACATGTTTCGAGTTCCTTTCAACATTTTGGAAATCCCGCTGAAACTTTGGACATTCTGGCGAAGGGTTCCCAATCCCCGACAAGACTGGTACCCTTTCACGTCCAAATCTCTCAAAGTCCGGGAGAGATTCTCAAAACCAAGGTTGACATGTTTCGAGTTCCTTTCAACATTTTGGAAATCCCGCTGAAACTTTGGACATTCTCGCGAAGGGTTCCCAATCCCCGACAAGATTGGTTCCCTTTCACGTCCAGATCTCTCAAACTCCGGGAGAGATTCTCAAAACCAAGGTTGACATGTTTCGAGTTCCTTTCAACATTTTGGAAATCCCACTGAAACTTTGGACATTCTCGCGAAGGGTTCCCAATCCCCGACAAGACTGGTACCCTTTCACGTCCAAATCTCTCAAACTCCGGGAGAGATTCTCAAAACCAAGGTTGACATGTTTCGAGTTCCTTTCAACATTTTGGAAATCCCGCCAGACTGGTACCCTTTCACGTCCAAATCTCTCAAACTCCGGGAGAGATTCTCAAAACCAAGGTTGACATGTTTCGAGTTCCTTTCAACATTTTGGAAATCCCGCTGAAACTTTGGACATTCTCGCGAAGGGTTCCCAATCCCCGACAAGACTGGTACCCTTTCACGTCCAAATCTCTCAAACTCCGGGAGAGATTCTCAAAACCAAGGTTGACATGTTTCGAGTTCCTTTCAACATTTTGGAAATCCCGCTGAAACTTTGGACATTCTCGCGAAGGGTTCCCAATCCCCGACAAGACTGGTACCCTTTCACGTCCAAATCTCGCAAACTCCGGGAGAGATTCTCAAAACCAAGGTTGACATGTTTCGAGTTCCTTTCAACATTTTGGAAATCCCGCTGAAACTTTGGACATTCTCGCGAAGGGTTCCCAATCCCCGACAAGATTGGTACCCTTTCACGTCCAAATCTCTCAAACTCCGGGAGAGATTCTCAAAACTAAGGCCGAAATGTTTCGAGTTCCTTTCAACATTTTGGAAATCCCGCTGAAACTTTGGACATTCTCGCGAAGGGTTCCCAATCCCCGACAAGATTGGTACCCTTTCACGTCCAAATCTCTCAAACTCCGGGAGAGATTCTCAAAACCAAGGCTGACATGTTTTGAGTTCCTTTCAACATTTTGGAAATCCCGCTGAAACTTTGGACATTCTCGCGAAGGGTTCCCAATCCCCGAAAAGATTGGTACCCTTTCACGTCCAAATCTCTCAAACTCCGGGAGAGATTCTCAAAACCAAGGTTGACATGTTTCGAGTTCCTTTCAACATTTTGGAAATCCCGCTGAAACTTTGGACATTCTCGCGAAGGGTTCCCAATCCCCGACAAGACTAATCTCTCAAACTCCGGGAGAATTCTAAAACCAAGGTTGACATGCGTCTTTTCAACTTTTG